>NC_057812.1:189111714-189138839 GCF_018294505.1 Triticum aestivum | reverse complement strand
CCGACCCCGTGGCGCTGCTCAAACCCGCCCTCGCCGGACCACCTCCCCACCGCAACTATCCGTCCTCGACCGCTCCTCACCATGCACTACACCACCTCGCCGCCCGTCTTCATCCACCGCCCCGACCACGCTGCCCCGCCTGCTCCCGAGCTTCGTCGCCGGCTCGTTGGACCGCCCCGACCCCATCACCCCCGTCGCCAGACGCCTCCTTGTCTTCCTCCACGCCGGCTTCCCCAAGCCTCGATGACCGAACCCCTGCAACGCTGGTGAGGCCTCTGGCCTCCTCTTTCCCATGTGCGCCCGCTCCGGCACCTCTTCCCGTTGCCAGTCACGCACCGTCGGCCACCACACACGCCCGCCGACGTCGTCCCGTGTCCGCGCCTCGTGCCCCCGCATCTGCTAGTCCCGCTCGCCGGCCAGGCGCGCCACCCCGCTCGCACGACCTCGCTGGCCATGCACCCGCATGCCCTGCGCATTCACCGTCGCCCCGACGCACTGTCTCGGTGCCCCGGCACCGCCCCCATCACCACAGCCTTGCCCCGTCGTGGCCTCGCCACTGCCATGCCGGCGTCCTTCCCATGCCGCGGCACCGACTGGCCGCGCCCAATCCAGGCACCCGCACCCGCGCGCCCGCAGCGCAGCCCCTGCCCTGCACCCCCGCACTCGCCACGCGCCACCGTGGCCCTACAGCTGCTTCACCCACGCCCCTCGCTACCCTGCCTCGCCGACGTTGTTGTGGCTCGCCGGGACCGCTGCACGCCTCCGCCCCGCTTCAAGGTGCCTGCTGCTATCCCTCTGCTACCCGCGCCCGCAACCTCCACCGCGCCCGCTCGTTGCCATCTTTGCCCGGCCCCACGTGCGCATGGCCCCTGCCTTCCTGCGTCGCCGGCGCCCCACCACGCCTCGCCAGTCCCGCCCCCGTGGCTGGCCTGGGCGGGCGCCGTAACGGGCGCCCACGCGCCCGCATCCAGCGCCCGGGCTGTGCCCGGTAGCGCCCGTGCCCGCTTTGGCCCCTGGCCCTATGACGAACGGGGCCCATGCCCAGAACGAAAAAAATAAAAATAAATAATAAATAAAATTATTAATTAATTAATTAAAGGATTAATTAACTTAATTAATTTTGATTAATTAAACTAATCAATTAACTAAACTAATTAAACTGTTAGTTAATTACTTAATTAGTCAATGACAGTGGGGCCCACCCCCCTAATTAATCCTGATTAGGTTAATTAAACTGGATAATTAAATGTGTCACTGACAGGTGGGACCCACCTGTCAGGTTGACTAGGTCAACTGCTGACGTCATGCCGACGTCAGCAAACACTATTCTGGATAATGTTGAATTAAATAAGTAAATAAATTCTAGAAATGATTTAAATCTTTTAAAATTAATATAAAATAAACCATAGCTCGGATGGAAAAACTTTGTACATGAAAGTTGCTCAGAACGACGAGACGAATCCGGATACGCAGCCCGTTCGTCCTCCACGCATCCCTAGCATAGCGAACACACAACTTTCCCCCTCCGGTTCGTCTGTCCGAAAACGCGAAACACCAGGGATATTTTCCCGGATGTTTCCCCATTCACCGGTACCACCTCATACCGCGTTAGGGAACACCTAGATTCACTCTTTGTCTTGTCATGCATCGTCATGCATCTGTTTGCTTAATATTTATTGTTTCTTCCCCCTCTTCTCTCTCTAGACACCGAGACCAACGCCGCTGCTACCCAGTACGACTACGGTGTTGACGACCTCTCTCTCTCTTGCCAGAGCAACCAGGCAAGCCCCCCCTTTGATCACCAGATATCGCCTATTCTTCTCTCTACTGCTTGCATTAGAGTAGTGTAGCATGTTACTGCTTTCCGTCAATCCTATTCTGATGCACATCCTGTCATTGTTGCTACATCTGTTGATACCTTACCCGCAATCCTAAATGCTTAGTATAGGATGCTAATTTATCATCAGTGGCCCTACATTCTTGTCTGTCTGCCATGCTATACTATCGGGCCGTGATCACGTTGGGTGTTGATCACGGGTATATACTTATATACATATTATATGAATCATGTTGTGACTAAAGTCGGGTCGGCTCGTTGAGTACCCGCGGTTGATTCACGAATTGGGGGCTGGAAGGACATACTTTCCCGACAGCCCTCTGTGTGGATCTTTGTGGCGGAGCGATAGGGCAGGTTGAGACCACCTGGGAGAGAGGTGGGCCTGGCCCTGGTCTGCGTCCGTGGTTATTTCAAAATGACACGCTTAACGAGATCTTGGTATTTGATCTAAGTCTGGCTACTGGCCTATCCGCACTAACCAACTACGCGGGAACAGTTATGGGCACTCGACATCGTGGTATCAGCCGAAGCCTTCGTGACGTTAGTGACTGAGCAGCGCGCACCGGGTTGGACTGGAACGCTTGCTCTTGTATAAGGGAGGCTAGGTCTGCTCTCCGGCCGCCCTCGCAACGTGCAGGTGTGCAATGGGCGATGGGCCCAGACCCCTGCGCCATAGGATTTAGACCGGCGTCCTGACCTCTCTGTTGTGCCTAGGTAGGGCTACAATGTGTTGATCTTCCGAGGCCGGGTATGACCCAGGAGTTGTGTCCAGCCAAAGGGGATCGAGTGTGTTGGGAAATGTGGTGCACCCCTGCAGGGAAGTTAATCTATTCTAATAGCCGTGATCTTCGGTAACATGACGACTTGGAGTTGTACCTTGACCTTGTGACAAGTAGAACCGGTTACTTAATAAAATACACCCTTCCAAGTGCCAGATACAATCCGGTGATCACTCTCTAACAGGGCGATGAGGGGATGATCGCCGGGTAGGATTATGCTACACGATGCTACTTGGTGGACTTACCTTCTGCTCTCTTCTACATGCTGCAAGATGGAGGTGGCCAGAAGCACAGTCTTCGATAGGACTAGCTATCCCCCCTTATTCCGGCATTCTGCAGTTCAGTCCACATATGATACCCTTATTCCATTTGATACCAATGCATACATATGTAGTGTAGCTCCTTGCTTGCGAGTACTTTGGATGAGTACTCACGGTTGCTTTGTGATACGTCTCCATCGTATCTACTTTTCCAAACACTTTTGCCCTTGTTTTGGACTCTAACTTGTATGATTTGAATGGAACTAACCCGGACTGACGCTGTTTTCAACAGAATTGCCATGGTGTTGTTTTATGTGCAGAAAATAAATATTCTCGAAATGACCTGAAACTCCACGGAACATCTTAGAAAAAAAATAAAAAATCCTCGCCAAAGATGAAGACCAGGGGGCCCACACCCTGTCCACGAGGGTGGGGGGCGCGCCCCCCCTCTAGGGCGCGTCCCCTACCTCGTGGGCCCCCTGGATGCCCTCCGACGCCAACTCCAACTCCCTATATTTGCTTTCGGGGAGAAAAAAATTAGAGAGAAGAAATCGTCGTGTTTTACGATACGGAGTCGCCGCCAAGCCCTAAAACCTCTTGGGAGGGCTGATCTGGAGTCCGTTCGGGGCTCCGGAGAGGGGGATTTGTCGTCGTCATCATCATCAACCATCCTCCATCACCAATTTCATGATTCTCACCACCGTGCGTGAGTAATTTCATCGTAGTCTTTCTAGACGGTGATGGGTTGGATGAGATTTATCATGTAATCGAGTTAGTTTTGTTAGGGTTTGATCCCTAGTATCCATTATGTTATGAGATTGATGTTGCTATGACTTTGCTATGCTTAATGCTTGTCACTAGGGCCCGAGTGCCATGATTGTAGATCTGAACCTATTATGTTTCCATGAATATATGTGAGTTCTTGATCCTATCTTGCAAGTCTATAGTCACCTACTATGTGTTATGATCCGGCAACCCCGAAGTGACAATAATCGGGACCACTCTCGGTGATGACCATAGTTTGAGGAGTTCATGTATTCACTATGTGCTAATGCTTTGTTCTGGTTCTCTATTAAAAGGAGGCCTTAATATCCCTTAGTTTCCAATAGGACCCCGCTGCCACGGGAGGGTAGGACAAAAGATGTCATGCAAGTTCTTTTCCATAAGCATGTATGACTATATACAGAATACATGTCTACATTACATTGATGGATTGGAGCTAGTTCTGTGTCACCCCATGTTATGACTATTACATGATGAACCACATCCGGCATAATTATCCATCACTGATCCGGTGCCTACGAGTTTTCCATATACTGGTTCTCGCTTATTTACTTTCTCGCTGCTACTGTTACAATCACTACAAAATACCAAAAACATTAATTTTGCTGTCTTTACTTTTGTTGCTGCTACTACCACTATCATATTACTGTGCTACTAAACACTTTGCTGCAGATACTAAGTTTCCAGGTGTGGTTGAATTGACAACTCAGCTGCTAATACTTGAGAATATTCTTTGGCTCCCCTTGTGTCGAATCAATAAATTTGGGTTGAATACTCTACCCTCGAAAGTTGTTGCGATCCCCTATACTTGTGGGTTATCAAGACCTTTTTCTGGCGCCGTTGCCGGGGAGCATAGCTCTACTCTTTGAGTCACTTGGATTTATATCTGCTGGACACTATGAAGAACTTGAAAGACGCTAAGACAACAATTTATCCCTCAACTACGAGGGGAGGTAAGGAACTGCCATCTAGCTCTGCACTTGATTCACCTTCTGTTATGAGTAAGCTAGCGACACCTAAACCTGCTTCTGCTATTCGTTCCGATATGTCGCATGTAATTGATGATGCCACTTCTACTATGCATGATACTTATGATGAAACTACTTCTATGCCTGATACTACTGTGCCCCTTAGTGAATTTCTTGAAGAACAAATTACTAGGGCTAGAGAAAGAGAAATTGATGAAACTGAATACGATGATGATAGTGATGATGAAAATATGCCTGTTATTCCTGAAGGTTATCTTTTTGATAAAGATTCTTCTTTAGCTATTTTAGCCTGCAAAGATAGATATGAGCTTAAAAGGTTATTGATTAAATGGAACAAAGAATCACTTAGAGATAAAATGACACCTGATCCTGCTTTTGCAACTTCACCTATATGTGTTCCTGATAAGGATTATGAATTCTCTGTTGATCCAGATATAATTACTTTGGTTGAATCTGATCCTTTTTATGGCAATGAATCTGAAACTGTTGTGGCACATCTTACTAAGTTAAATGATATAGCTGCCCTGTTCACTAATGATGAGAGATCGCGTTACTTCTATATACTCAAAATATTTTTGTTCTCATTAAAGGGTGATGCTAAGATATGGTTTAATTCTCTTGATCCTGGTTGTGTGCGTAGTCCCCACGATATGATTTATTACTTCTCTGCTAAATATTTCCCTGCTCATAAGAAAAAAGCTGCTTTGAGGGAAATATACAATTTCGTGCAAATTAAAGAAGAGAGTCTCCCACAAGCTTGGGGGAGGCTTCTCAAGTTACTTAATGCTTTGCCTGATCATCCTCTTAAGAAACCTGAAATACTTGATATCTTTTATAATGGACTAACCGATGCTTACAGAGATTACCTGGATAGTTGTGCTGGTTCTCTTTTCAGGGAAAGAACACCGGATGAAGCTGAAATTCTATTGAATAATATGTTGACAAATGAAAATAATTGGGCACCTCCTGAGCCAGCTCCTGCTCCAATTAATGATCTTATTCCTAAACCAACTCCGAAGAAGAGAGGTATTCTATTTCTCAGCCCCAAAGATATGCAAGAGGCAAAGAAATCTATGAAAGAAAAAGGTATTAAAGCTGAAGATGTTAAGAATTTACCTCCTATTAAAGAAATACATGGTCTTAATCTACCGCCTGTCGAAGAAACATATGAACTTGATCACTTATTTACTGAAGAACCTCCTGATCCCGATATCCGGACACAGGTAGTAAAGGTAAATTCTTTCTATAGATTTGATGAAGGTGATATCCCTCACTATAAGTCTGCTAGGCAATGCTTTGATGAGTTTGATAATTTTATTGTCAAACAATAAAATTTCAATGCTTATTTTGGTAGACAATTGAAATATGATTCCGATATAATTAAATACTTGGGTGATTATATGGCTAATATTAGAGGTGAACTTAAACTTGTTAGCAAAGATGCTTCTATGGTTATCACTCAAGTAGAACAAGTACTTAAAGCTCAAAAAGAATCGCTCCATGAAATGAATAATAAGAAAAATGATTATGCTGTTAGAGTGGCTACTAGAACTGGTAGAATGACTCAGGAACCTTTGTATCCTGAAGGCCACCCTAAGAGAATCGAGCAAGATTCTCAGAGAAATAATATTGATGTTCCTAGTTCTTCTAAAAAGAAGAAGAAGAAAAATGATAGAACTGTGCAAACTTCTAGTGAACCTATTGCTGAACCACCTGATAATCCAAATGATATTTCTATGTCTGATGCTGAAACATGGTCTAGTAATGAACATGAACCTAATGAAAATATTAATGATGATGTTCATGATGATGCTCAACCTAGTAATGACAATGATGTAGAAATTGAACCTGTTGTTGATCTTGATAACCCACAATCAAAGAATCAACGTTATGATAAAAGAGACTTTGTTGCTAGGAAACATGGTAAAGAAAGGGAACCTTGGGTTCAGAAACCCATGCCTTTTCCTCCAAAACCATCCAAGAAAAAGGATGATGAGGATTTTGAGCGCTTTGCTGAAATGATTAGGCCTATCTTTTTACGTATGCGATTGACTGATGTGCTCAAAACAAATCCTTATGCTAAATATATGAAAGATATCATTACTAATAAAAGAAAGATACCGGAAGCTGAAATTTCCACCATGCTTGCTAATTATACTTTTAAGGGTGGAATACCAAAGAAACTTGGAGACCCTGGAGTACCTACTATACCTTGCTCCATTAAAAGAAATTATATTAAAACTGCTTTATGTGATCTTGGAGCCGGTGTTAGTGTTATACCTCTCTCTTTATATCGTAGACTTGACTTGAATAAGTTGACACCTACTGAAATATCTTTGCAAATGGCTGACAAATCAACTGCTATACCTGTCGGTATTTGCGAGGACGTGCCTGTTGTGGTTTCAAACGTTACTATTTTAACGGACTTTGTTATTCTTGATATTCCCGAGGATGATAGTATGTCTATTATTCTTGGAAGACCTTTTCTTAATACTGCAGGGTCTGTTATTGATTGCAACAAAGGCAATGTCACTTTTCATGTTAATAGTAATGAGCATACGGTACACTTTCCGAGGAAACAACCTCAAGTTCATAGTATCAACTCCATTGGAAAAATTCCATCGATTATAATTGGAGGTTTTGAATTTCCTCTTCCTACGGTCAAAAAGAAATATGATATACTTATTATAGGGGATGTGCATATCCCCGTTGAGGTAACTTAGTGTTATTCGAAATTTCTCCGATTTCATGATTGGAATGAGTTTGTTAACAAGACCTGATCAACCTTGTTAGTGGATTCTTTTTGATGAGCATGAGATGGATGAAACTAGAAGCACAACCTTCTGTACCCCACTTCTACTTTCTGTTAGTTATATTAAATAAAGTAAAAATACTATTTTTCTGTCTGTTTCCTGACTTATCCGTGCAATATAAATATATCCCGAAAATAGAAGTCCTTAGAATGCCATGCCAATTTAATATGATTTTTTCGGGAATATTTGAGGATTTACTGTGCAAAAATTACCACGGGAGGAGCTGCCACCTGGCCACGAGGGTGGTGAGCGCCCCCTCCCCCCCATAGGGCGCGCCCTCCTGCCTCGTGGGCCCATGATGGCCCTCCTCCACTTACCCCAGCACCCATCTTCTTCCTCTGTCTCACACAAACCCAAAAAACCAACTCAAGCACGAGTTCCAGCCACTTTTGCTGTGATTTTCGATCTCCTTGCTCAAAGCACCTCTCGCAAAACTACTTGGGGAGATTGTTCCTTGGTATGTGACTCCTCCATTGGTCCAATTAGTTTTTGTTCTATTGCTTTATTCTTTGCAAGTTTGTGCTGCATAGGTGACCATGTTTTTGAGCTTGCCTGTCAAATTTATATGGTTCCAAGTAGTTCTAATGCTTGATATAGGCTCTAGACACTTGTAGCAGTAGTTGCTATCAGTTTTATTGAAGTTGGTTCACTTTTGTTTGAAGTTACTAAAAATTTCAGATTATTTCAGAAAAATAATGAGGAGACTTTTGAGGGGTTCATCGAGCCGAAGGTCAAAGGATAAACAAAATGAAGAAGCTCAGAGGCCCAAATATAATTTGCCTCGTACCACGGAGATCCGGCCATGTGAATGGCCTTCTGATAATTTCTTGAGAGAGGGCGGGATTTATGAGGATTTATATTCATTGATTAAGAATGCTGGCCTCACCGACTTTGTCCGCAACCAACGTCCACAGTATCTCTTACTCACAAATACTTTTGTGCAAAACTTCTACTTTTTCCCTAAGGAGTCACCTCCTTCAGTAGAGTTTCATTTATATGACATTGTGAAGAAAATGCCATTGTCTGAATTTTGCGTAGTCTGCAACATACCTCCTGATGGTATCTTAGAGGAACCACCTCATAAAGAGTTGGAACCATTTATTAACCTTATCTCTGTGGGAGAAAACATGAATGTTTCTGATGCAAGAATCACTAGCATACATTTTCCGGTGATATGCTATTTTGCTTTATTTGCTAGTCGATGCTTGATTGGTCGTGGGAACTATGGGAACCTTAGTGTTCCTGATATTATTATTTTGTTCCATGGTTTATACCGCAACAACACTGTCAGTATGGGTGGAATTATTGCTAGGCGGTTGAGTCTGAACAGTACTAAAGGCCCCATCTTTGGAGGCATTTATGCTTCTCGCCTTGCTGCACACTTTAACATAGCTATTAGGCATTATGAGAAAGAAGAAAAATTGCTGCCTAATGCTTATCTAGACTATAAGAGCATGATAGCTCATGATTTTCTTGTTAAGGACAGGAATGGAGAGCTCAAATATAATTTATACTTTGATAAACATTATCCTGAAACTATTACGTTGCCTGCTCCTTCTTTGTTTAATTTTGTAGGATCCTACCTTGTTACGTGGGCTGCTGTCCAAGCTTACAAGAATCATGCACCAGCCCCGGAACAGGAACCACAAGATGAGCCTCCACGACAATCTGTTTATTCTTGGGATCCAGAGATGACTGTCAGCCAGTGACAGTCAGAGTCTTCTTCTTCATCACAGTATGATCCCAACTATTCTTCGTCGCAGTACGACCCCAGCTACACTTACGGGTATCCTCCAAGCTATCCCTGGCAATAGACCAACTTAGGCCAAAAGCCTAAGCTTGGGGGAGTACTGTTCTCACCGACATTACATTTATGCTCACACACACTCATTACTAGATGTCGGTGCTCATACTCTTTCACTGTAATATCCATGCTAGTTTATTTTCTTTTTCCTGCTTTCTTCTTGTGTGTTTGTTAAACCTTAAGAAAAACCAAAAAAATTAGTAGTAGTTTATTTTTCTGCTGTAGTAGTAATAATTAAAAAGAAAACCCCAAAATATTTCCCGTTCTTCTTTTGCTTGTTGGGAGCTTTCCCGTGTAAATAGTTTTATTTCTTTTCTTTTCTTTGGGGGTCAGTAGGAGAAGACCATAATTAAATTGTTGAAGTGGCTCTTATATGCATTATTGTTGATTTAACCAAGAGCCCATATTTCCTTGTCTTCTCCTGTTTATTGAATGCTCGCAGATTCCAGCTTAGTCCAATGCATGTGCACTCTTATTATTATTCACACCGTTCGGTCGTGCAAGTGAAAGGCAATTATGATGATATATGATGGGCTGACTGAGATGAGAAAAGCTGGTATGAACTCGACCTCTTTTGTTTTTGTAAATATGATGAGTCCCTCGTTCTTCATTCAGCTTATTATGAATAAACATGTTTGCAATGACAATTAGATTAGTTGCTTGTGCCATGCTTGATTAGCTATGAGTTATACTGGTTTACCTTGTGTGCCAACATGCTATTGCGATGATTATGATGTGGTATGATGGGGTGGGGTCCTCCTTTGAATGATTTAAGTGACTTGACTTGGCACATGTTCACGCATGTAGTTGAAACAAAATCAACATAGCCTTCATGATATTTATGTTCATGGTGGATTATATCCTACTCATGCTTGCATCGAATGTTTATTAATTTTAATGCATGTACATGGCTATTGTCGCTCTCTAGTTGGTCGCTTCCCAGTCTTTTGCTAGCCTTCACTTGTACTAAGCGGGAATACTGCTTGTGCATCCAATCCCTTAAACCCCAAAGTTATTCCAGATGAGTCCACCATACCTTCCTATATGCGGTATCTACCTGCCGCTCCAAGTAAATTTGTATGTGCCAAACTCTAAACCTTCAAATAAACATTCTGTTTTGTATGCTCGAATAGCTCATGTATCAACCAAGGCTGTCCTTATCTTCCGTGTTAGGCGGGTTATTCTCAAGAGGAGTGGACTCCGATCCTCACTCACGAGAAAATGGCTGGTCACCGGGATGCCCAGTCCCATGCTTTATGCAAACTAAATCAAAATTAATTGCAAACAAAACTCCCCCTGGGACCTGATGTATGTTGGAGGCACTCGTTGTTTCGAGCAAGCCATGGATTGATGCTTGTTGGTGGAGGGGGAGTATAAACTTTACCATTCTGTTTGGGAACCACCTATAATGTGTTTAGCATGGAAGATATCGCCATCTCTTAGTTGCTACATTGACAATGAAAGTATACTGCTCAAAATACAATTTATCTCTATTGCAAAACCAAGCTCTGGCACCTCTACAAATCCCTGCTTCCCTCTGCGAAGGGCCTATCCATTTACTTTTATGTTGAGTCATCACCCTCTTATTAAAAAGCACTAGCTGGAGATTGGATCTCTTTTACCATGAATTACAATGTCTAGTCAGTCCTTGATCTTTAAAGGTGCTCTTCATTTATGTTTTGCGGTCTCAGAAAGGGCTAGCAAGATACCATCTTGTTATATCATATTATGATTGTTTTGAGAAAGTGTTGTCATCCGAGATTTATTATTATGGCTTGCTAGTTGATTATGCTATTGATATGAGTAATTATGAGACCTGAGAATTATTGCAAATGTGGTTAGTTATGATCTCTGCTGAAAACTTGAATACTGGCTTGACATAGTTACAACAACAAGAGCAAACAGAGTTTGTAAAAGTTTTTATTTCTTTCTTTCAGTTTATCAACTGAATTGCTTCAGGAAAAGCAAGGGTTTAAGCTTGGGGGAGTTGATACGTCTCCGTCGTATCTACTTTTCCAAACACTTTTGCCCTTGTTTTGGACTCTAACTTGTATGATTTGAATGGAACTAACCCGGACTGACGCTGTTTTCAGCAGAATTGCCATGGTGTTGTTTTATGTGCAGAAAAAAAATATTCTCGGAATGACCTGAAACTCAACAGAACATCTTAGAAAAAAATCCTCGCAAAGATGAAGACCAGGGGGCCCACACCCTGTCCACGAGGGTGGGGGCGTGCCCCCCTACCTCATGGGCCCCCTGGATGCCCTCCGACGCCAACTCCAACTCTATATATTTGCTTTTGGAGAGAAAAAAATCAGAGAGACGAAATCATCGCGTTTTACAATACGGAGTCGCCGCCAAGCCCTAAAACCTCTCGGGAGGGCTGATCTGGAGTCCGTTCGGGGCTCCGGGGAGGGGGATTCGTTGCCGTCGTCATCATCAACCATCCTCCATTACCAATTTCATGATTCTCACCGCCGTTCGTGAGTAATTCCATCGCAGGCTTGCTGGACGGTGATGGGTTGGATGAGATTTATCATGTAATCGAGTTAGTTTTGTTATGGTTTGATCCCTAGTATCCATTATGTTCTGAGATTGATGTTGCTATGACTTTGCTATGCTTAATGCTTGTCACTAGGGCCCGAGTGCCATGATTTCAGATCTGAACCTATTATGTTTCCATGAATATATGTGAGTTCTTGATCCTATCTTGCAAGTCTATAGTCACCTACCATGTGTTATGATCCGGCAACCCCGAAGTGATAATAATCGGGACCACTCCCGGTGATGACCATAGTTTGAGGAGTTCATGTATTCACTATGTGCTAATGCTTTGTTCCGGTTCTCTATTAAAAGGAGGCCTTAATATCCCTTAGTTTCCAATAGGACCCCGCTGCCACGGGAGGGCAGGACAAAAGATGTCATGCAAGTTCTTTTCCATAAGCACGTATGACTATATACGGAATACATGCCTACATTACATTGATGAATTGGAGCTAGTTCTGTGTCACCCTATGTTATGACTGTTACATGATGAACCACATCCGGCATAATTATCCATCACTGATCCGATGCCTACGATTTTTCCATATACTGATTCTCGCTTATTTACTTTCCTGCTTCTACTGTTACAATCACTACAAAATACCAAAAACATTAATTTTGCTATCTTTACTTTTGTTGCTGCTACTACCACTATCATATTACTGTGCTACTAAACACTTTGCTGCAGATACTAAGTTTCCAGGTGTGGTTGAATTGACAACTCAGCTGCTAATACTTGAGAATATTCTTTGGCATCCCTTGTGTCGAATCAATAAATTTGGGTTGAATACTCTACCCTCGAAAGCTGTTGCGATCCCCTATACTTGTGGGCTATCACTTTGTTCCCCCTTTTCCCCTTCCTATAACCGATTGCTGGGACCAGACGATGGAGATCAGGAGCCGGACGCCACCGTTGATGACGACTCCTACTACACTTGAGGTGCCTACTACTACATGCAGCCCGCTGACGATGATCAGGAGTAGTTTAGGAGGATCCCAGGTAGGAGGCATGCGCCTCTTTCAATCTGTATCCCAGTTTGTGCTAGCCTTCTTAAGGCAAACTTGTTTAACTTATGTTTGTACTCAGATATTGTTGCTTCCGCTGACTCGTCTATGATCGAGCTCTTGTATTCGAGCCCTCGAGGCCCCTAGCTTGTAATATGATGCTTGTATGACTTATTTTATTTGTAGAGTTGTGTTGTGATATCTTCCCGTGAGTCCCTGATCTTCATCGTACACGCTTGCGTGTATGATTAGTGCACGATTGAATCGGGGGTGTCACAAGTTGGTATCAGAGCCGACTGCCTGTAGGAATCCCCCTTCCACACTCCTTGGCCGAAGTTGAGTCTAGTCGATGAAAACTATTTTACTAACATGGCTGTGCGGCCCATGGGCCCACATCGTCATTGGGTGGTATTAGGATCTTTTACTCCTCGATCCTTACTCTGGGGCTCTGATCTCTCTTCTATTCGGGTTAAATGAATTTTTCTAATTCTGACATTAGGATCTCGTGATCACTTCCTCTGGAGAGCCCCTCACTCCAGACGATTACTTGGTGCATCGAAGGATTCCCAAGATACTCTCCGATGTTCTCTCGAGACTTTGTGCCTGTTGCTTTTGCAATTCCCTACCATCGAAATATCCCTATGGATAAATACATACATCCATCATTCTTACATTCAACCCCATTGATCTTGTTATTACAAGATGCCCCGAACTGCTCTTTGTTGTTCCGAGAATCCTTTGAGCTTACTGCCTTGTAGTTCTTGCCACAAGAATACCCCTGTGATAGTTCCGCACACTTACTGAGTATCCGCTCATCCCCAGTTGTTCATGTGTTTCATAAAGGTCTTCAAAATACCTTTCGATCTCCTGAAAATACTCAACAGCCTATCGCTCTTGAAATTCTCACTCGCTTGCATTAGGATTAATCCCATAAGTCTGGTAATCTTATTGCCATCCTTTGTCATTATCATGTTGAGTCAATTGATTAAGTGTGTTGCGAATGCACGCAATCCTCAATCAGCTCCTAGAATTCATCCTCCCAGCTCAGACGTCAATTTAAACATGAGCTAGATCTTGAACAATCAAATTGCCATCGATTGTACCCCTAAGGCTATTCAACTTATCCATCCCTAATCAGAGCATTGCTTCTGATCCCTTGTCTTGGAATTTTTAATTCCTTTGCATTTGAGCTTTGAGTTAGTCAGTTGTTTCTACAATCTGATCTCCTTGCATTTTTTCTTCCTTTGGTTGAGTACCGATGCTCACATCAAATCCCTTATGGACCACCAGACCCTTTGTCGGATTTTATCTGACCGTGTCCTTCATACTGAATAACCTTGTGAGCCTTTCCATGGGTATATAATGCCTTTGGTAAATTGTATCCTCTGCTTTGTGAACCATGCTCTACTTTTGAGCTTGTATTATTTACTCTGAAGTTTGTGGTATATGTTCCTAAGATGCCCTAATGGGTTGAACCAACGCCTTCCCTAATCCGTGTGAACCCAAAATATTTCACAAGTCATACTTATCTGGTATTGCACCACGTAAAAATTTCAACAACTAATGTCATTTTCGAAATACGAGAGGTGAATGAAAGGCTATGCATTGAAAAAGTGGGAGTCGACCTTGAAGGACACGATGTATACCTTATCATCGAAGCTTCTCTTAAAATAATTATCCCCTTGTTATAAGTTCATCTTGTATCTGTGGACGTGGTTCCAACCATGTTTCTCCTTGTTTCCATTCCTCGTGCAAGTTTGCGCACTTGTCTTCTGCAGAGCATTACCCTAGTCTAACCTTTATTCTGATCTGTCATTGAGTATTACCCCCTAGTATCTCGAGATTATCATGGAACTGCATAACTTCTTATGAGTTCTTCATCAAGTACTACATTCTCACTGATTCAATTTTTCATGGGGTCTGGGTCATTAAACGCTCAAGGACATTGATAACTAAATCGAGTCCGCATTGTGATTAACCAACTATTAGTAATCTTCTTTACTTACAAGTTTGTACTTGATCACGTCATTTCTAGCCTAATCGGCTATATCAGTATCGTGCTAATTTTAACTGTGCTACTTGGTCCTTATTTCCGAAGCACCACTTTCGGCGATGAGCTAAGCTTGCGTCGATCTTCCTTGTCTTAACATTTTGCCTTGAACAACAAGCTTGATTCCAAGTTTGTGTCGTATCTGTGGTTTCAATAACTTTTCGCTCCATCCTTCCTTTTGCTTGATGTCGTAGATGAGCGATTATATCTTCATGAAACCTCTCGACAAATGTGTCATGATCATCATCAACATTCCGAGCTTCTCAAGGATATCAATTGAATTCATGATGAGAAATACCATCCTTACCCTCGCTGATTTGTGTTATCATCGACCACTCGATTGCCTTCCGTTCAACACAAACTTGTTCGTGTTTTGTGTTATACCTTGGGATCATTGCTATCCTGCATTTGTTCTTCTTTACCTTGGAGTATTACCATCTTTAATGTCAAGAAAGTCGTGAGAATTTCTCCACCTCTTAAGAGTTCCTAGTATAATGATACTTCTCATCATCACCATTAATTCTTGGACCCCGTGTCGATTCTAATCGGGACACGAACAACTGAACGGTACTGTTTGGATTTTGCCCTTCTAGAAACCCTATTGCTTTGAAGTTAATGGTCAACATTCCATTCTTAGACCATTGGTTATTGAATCGCCATTCTAACATTGTTTGTGCTACCTAAGTCCGTATTCCGGGTGCACCATCAACCAATGTTTAATCGTGTATGTTTTCCTCGAGCATACCTCATTATATTAATTGATCTGACAAAAGTATCTCCTTGTTCACATAAGTGTGGAAATCCATCTTTTGGAAATCTCGATGAATTGTCGCTGAGTTCATCAGGCACCTCCTCATTCTCTCCTTGATTTAATAATGAACTCATGATTCATCCATAGTTCATTTACCGAGAATCTTACAATGTCGTCTCGTCAATTTGTGTTGCACCTTTTCTTCTCAAGTATCCTGAGTTTGAGGTATCCTGACATCAATCAGAACTGAATCTCGGTCAGATATGATGGTTGGGACTTTGTCCAAAAGTTGTAACATTGGACTTTGTATATCCCAGTAAGGTGATATCATGCCTAGCGCACCGGGCCGGAGGACCCATTGTTATGGTTTTCCTTTTTAGCAAGGTTATCCGTTCTTTCGTGAGAAAATTGTAACACTTATTCTATGGTTTGTTCCTGATGGATCCTTTGCGTATCCAAAGTCTGACCTTTGCTTAAAGACCATGTCAATGCTATCTTGAAGCATGTATGTGGTACTCCGATTTTCAATATGAACATTTGAAGAAGAATGCTAAAATTTCTTTATAAATTACCCCAAGCACCGTTGTATGGGTAATGCCATCAAATTTCTCTCCCTTTTCCTAAAGGGTTTTCTACGATATATCCTATCATTGATATCATACTCTGCTTGTCCTTGGGAAGGATATACCCTTGAAATGTGTGTTTTAAACGCATTTTCCTTTCCATTGTTCTGTTTAATCTGGTAATCATATTTTCCTTTTCATTGGTTGGGTTAACATTTCTTGTGATTTAAATGATCTAAGCAGTAATATTCTCCTGCTTATGTAAACACTTCGGTGTACAATTCTGTCAGCAAGAACCTATTACTATTGTTGATGACATTCTGGTAACCACCGATGGACGAGAACCTTGCCTATTGGTCCGCATCGTTTCAACGAGCAGGGAAATGGTTCTCTTCGTCCCTCGCCCTTGGTACCAACGTTGTTGCCAACATAACTGACAGGCTATCCTCTGACATACCTTGCTATCTTGACCGTGCACCTAATAGCGCTTTCCTGTTTTCAACCCACATGGTGGGCCCATACCCCACATGTCCCTGGATCGAAACCTGACTCTCCTATACACCCCCTGTTCCCAAAGCTATTCCTCGCGCGTGGCCTCATAGGTAATTCACGAGCCACCTTCCGATGAGATCATCAATTCCGGTATCAGACGCAATACTTATTCTCGTTGCTCTGGGCCCCCTTTCACACTTTGTTTAGGCATCGGACAATTGTCTATCCGCTTGAAACTTCTTATGGTACCTTCTTACTTTGCTCTCGATGTGTTTCATTTGTTCAACTCGAGAGATACTCATGTGTTCATTCTTGGGATACCCCCAGATGATTTTACCTTATAACATCCTATCGTTGTAGAGCTGCCCCTTACCTATTCGTCAGTATAATGGAGTTCCTCGAAGAAAGGAGGACAACTTCATCATGATGCATTGGAATAAAGAATTGAAGACATCAACGAAAGGGATTAACTTCTTCAAGAAGAGCAGCCAAGACCGAGAAGATCCGTTGAAATATCGTAACCAGACCTTTCCCCTTACTCTACCTCTTAAATCTCGGGACGAGATTTCTTGTAGTGGAGGAGAATTGTGACACGCTTAACGAGTCTGGCTACTGGCCTATCCGCACTAACCAACTACGCGGGAACAGTTATGGGCACTCGACGTCGTGGTATCAGCTGAAGCCTTCATGACATCAGTGACTGAGTGGCGTGCGCCGGGTTGGACTGGAACGCCTGCTCTTGTATAAGGGAGGCTAGGTCTGCTCTCCGGCCTCCCTCGCAACATGCAGGTGTGCAATGGGCGATGGGCCCAGACCCCTGCGCCATAGGATTTAGACCGGCGTGCTGACCTCTCTGTTGTGCCTAGGTAGGGCTGCGACGTGTTGATCTTCCGAGGCCGAGTATGACCCAGGAAAGTGTGTCCAGCCAAATGGGATCGAGCGTGTTGGGAAATGTGGTGCACCCCTGCAGGGAAGTTAATCTATTCTAATAGCCGTGATCTTCGGTAACAGGACGACTTGGAGTTGTACCTTGACCTTATGACAAGTAGAACCGGTTACTTAATAAAACACACCCTTCCAAGTGTGAGATACAACCCGGTGATCGCTCTCTAACAGGGCGACGAGGGGAGGATCGCCGGGTAGGATTATGCTACACGATGCTACTTGGTGGACTTACCTTCTGCTCTCTTCTACATGTTGCAAGATGGAGGTGGCCAGAAGCATAGTCCTCGATAGGACTAGCTATCCCCCTCTTATTCCGGCATTCTGCAGTTCAGTCCACATATGATACCCTTATTCCATTTGATACCAATGCATACATATGTAGTGTAGCTCCTTGCTTGCGAGTACTTTGGATGAGTACTCACGACTTTGTTCCCCCTTTCCCCCTTCCTATACCCGATTGCTGCGACCAGACGATGGAGACCAGGAGCTAGACGCCACCGTTGATGACGACTCCTACTACACTTGAGGTGCCTACTACTACATGCAGCCCGCTGACGACGATCAGGAGTAGTTTAGGAGGATCCCAGGTAGGAGGCATGCGCCTCTTTCGATCTGTATCCCAGTTTGTGCTAGCCTTCTTAAGGCAAACTTGTTTAACTTATGTCTGTACTCCGATATTGTTGCTTCCGCTGACTCGTCTATGATCGAGCTCTTGTATTCGAGCCCTCGAGGCCCCTGGCTTGTAATATGATGCTTGTATGACTTATTTTATTTGTAGAGTTGTGTTGTGATATCTTCCCGTGAGTCCCTGATCTTGATCGTACACGCTTGCGTGTATGATTGAATCGGGGGCGTCACAGCCGCAACCTCCTGCATGCCGCCATGAGAGCGCCCACCACCGCGAGGCCATCCACAGCACCACCACTAACCGGCATCCCCGCCACCGGACCATGTAGCCATGCCGCCGCGCCCCCCATAGAGCAGTCCCGCCGCCCGAGCAGGGAGAGATGAGACCCCACCGCCGCCAACACCAAACGGGCTTCGCCCGCGGTGCGGACTGGCGGTGGCGAGGGAGGAAGATGAAGGGAGGGGGCCCGACAGGTGGTGCCCTAGGGTTTCCCCCGGTCGCCCGCAGGGACGACATGGGAGGGGGGGAGGAGGAGGTGGTGGGCTGTAGTCGTACATACTGGCACACCAAGGCTTTGCAGCTCCTTGTAACATTATGAAGTAACCCTTTTTTTGTTTAGCGTGTACTGAAGCTGTCTCATATGATGAAATGTTTCCCATCAACGCTGGAAGGGCTAGTCCGGGATTTGTATTGTATACCTGGTGTGTGCTACTGCCAATGTTGTGGAAGCAGTTCTTTTGATTGGGTTACATACCTCTGCTTTTCTGCATGTTAGTTCACTTCATCTTGTGTTGATATCTACTGTGAAAAGGAACATTCCCAGGACGTGGAGTTATTTAGAACACATGGTTATTTTGACACCAATTTTCGCTAACATAGATGTTCAAGCTTAGCAACCTGGTCACAACATTGTCTGGCTAGGCATTACTCCCTCCATTTAAAATTATAAGGCAAGTTATACATTTTAGCAAATATAAGCGTATTTATATTCCATTTCCTGGTGCAAAGTGTTTAATTCCCTTATACCCCTAAAGCTGTGCTTTTTATTCCATATTTGCTGCTTGTTAGCTTAGTCCTTTTCAATGTTCTTTGGCTAAATACGAGGCAACTGTATATATTTAAATGGTGAAAATTGTGATGCCCTTCATTCGATTCAAAATATAAGGTGTACTATTTTGTTTAAAAGTCAAATGCACTTATGCTTGACCAAGTTTATTATAAATAGAAAAAATCTTCAACAACAACAGAGTACAGAGTCATGGCTTAATACATCCGAAATCAAGCATGCCTACTTTCCTAGTCCTATTTGATTGCTCGGTTTTCTTGTTTTCTCTTTACCATTGAACCAAGAGAAAACCACCGGAAAATAAATGCCAGAAGGCGATTCATTGACGTCTACGGGACTCCGAGCCGAACCCCATCAAGCACGGGGACCGCTGGTTGGTGGTGGGGCTTGGGCGACCCAGCCTACGCCCTCGTCAGTGCAGTGCACCCATGTGTTCAGCGAAATGTCAAAGCGAGCCTTGACGCTCTCAGTCTCAGCAGTGCGCGACCATCGCGATATCTGCACTGGGTGTTCGTCTCCGGCGCCGGTTGATGAAGCTATGTACCTAGGGTAGGGTCATGTACCTGTCCCAACTGCCCTACTCAAGGACATCTCTAGAAGAAATCACCTTTCAATCGACTTGGAGGTGTTCCACTCGACAGACTCGAAGACACTCGACCAAGAAGCAATCACTCGACCAAGATCCAACCACTCGACGGCCAGGAGACCTAAAGGCACTCCGCACGCTAATGGTCGGTTATTAAGTAGCTTTTATGGTCATCATAGCGCTTTATTAGGGGCGTTACCAGTAACGCCCGACCTTAATGTATTTAAAACCCTACACAACTGAGGGCCAGAGGGGTCCGGCGAACTCTATATAAGCCACCCCCCTCCTCAGTGTAAAGGGTTCGCACCCCTATAATTCATACACGCATAATCCAGTCGACCCCTCCGGGCTCCGAGACGTAGGGCTATTACTTCCTCCGAGAAGGGCCTGAACTCATAAACCTCGTGTGCTTACAACTACTCCATAGCTAAGACCTTGCCTCTCCATACATACCCCCCCTACATTACTGTCGGACTTAGAACCACGACAGTTGGCGCCCACCATGGGGCAGGTGTTTTAGCGATTTGTTGGAGGAGTTGTGATCTTTTCTGATCCAAATCATCATGGTTTCTGGCGGAGTTTTGGTGGAGGGCCGCGAGATCCGTCTCGGTGCGCTCACGTTCATCGCCGACGACTCCGCTTGGCTTCAGGAGGCTCCGCTCGACGTGGACGCACTCCCTGTCCACGGGGCAATGCACTTTCGCGTGTGCGTCCGCGGCGTCCTCTTGTGGCAACCGTCGACCCATTATCGGTCGGTTCCTGTGTTGTCCTCCCTCCCTGTTTCCCACCGGCGCAAGCGCTCCGGTCGGTCGAGACTTCAGCGGTGGGTGAGACACGCGGTGGCACGCCAGTCGGCCACCCCTCAAGTCGCGGCGATCGAGCCCGACGAATCCCTCTACGGCCTGTTCGACCTGTCGACTGGCTCCGCAGAGACCGCATCCGAGTGCGACAGCAGTGATTCGGCGGTGGAGATTCTGATGGTTGATGGACCGCCCAGTCCTCCCGGTTTTCCCCGCACCGACGGAGGCGCGGGTGGAGGCGACCCGTCGCGTCCCCATGAGGAATATCTCCCCGAGCCTCTCACGTCGCTGCAGAGAGAAGAACTTCGTCGCCGGAACATGGATGCACTGCACACTACTATCGTTGGAGAAACCCCCAAGGCTCGTGCCTTGGAGGACGCGCGCCTGGCAAACTTGGCTGAGCGCACTCGACTGGAGAACCTCCAGCGAGCACTCGACGAGCGTGCGCGACAACGGGTTCCAGAATCCAGTCAATGTCAGCTCTTTCCGCCCCCGCAGGTATATCGAACTCCGATTCAGAATTTAGCGGCTGCAGCCCGTATAGCAGAGTCGATTCAGCCTTCCTAGTCGGAGGCCGGCAGAGGCTTGTTGCAGATCAGAGCGTTACTCCGGGCAGCAGGAGACCAGAGCTCCGCTGTTTCTCAGTCGCGGAACATGATTCATAGCAGATCCATTGCTGCAGACACAGTCCAGTCGGCTCATAGCCAAGATCGCCCCCGAGGCGTGAGGGACGTGGGGACTGGCATAATCAGTACGGGAACCGTGAGCAGTATGATCACCGATTCGATCGTGACGATCGACGTCGAGTGCCCACCCCTTCCCCGAGGAGTGGGTCGTATGTGCCTCGACAGCAGGATGACAGACGCCCTCATAGTGTTGGGCGAAGGATTCCAGTCGACCCCAGGGAACCAGGCTTTGATGTGAGATCCATTCTCGTTCAAGGTTTGGTCGACAAGAACAGAGCTCACCGAGAAGGTCACGACAGAGATGCACCTACCAGAAGCAGAGTACATGTTTCAGGGCCAGAGTGCTTTAGTAGAGCCATCAGGGCCGCTGTGATTCCTCCCAACTTCAGGTTGGCGACTGGAGTCAGTAAGTTCACTGGTGAGTCCAAGCCCGATACTTGGCTTGAAGACTACCGAGTGGCCGTCCAGATTGGCAGTGGCAATGATGAAGTGGCCATGAAGCACCTATCTCTCATGTTGGAGGGCTCGGCCAGAGCGTGGCTGAATCAGTTAGCACACAGCAGCATTTACACTTGGGAAGATCTCGCCCGAGTGTTTGTCACCACATTTGAAGGAACATGCAAGCGACCGGCAGGGCTGACGGAATTGCGGTCTTGCGTGCAGAAGCCGAATGAAACTTTGAGGGATTACATCCAGAGATGGATCACGTTACATCACACGGTAGAGAATGTGCCTGACCACCAAGCAGTCTGTGCCTTCAAAGAAGGCGTCAAGTACAGAGAACTGAATCTGAAATTCAGTCGAACCGGAGACATGTCTCTGAATCAGATGATGGAGATTGCCACCAAGTACGCCAATGGTGAAGATGAGGATCGACTCAGGAGTGGCAAGCTCAAGTCAGTCGCTCAAGAAACCAGAGGAGGAAATTCCAATCGGAAACAGAAGCGGAAAGCCGAGCCAGCTGCTCCTAGGAAAGCCTTGGCTGTAACTCAAGGAAAGTTTAAGCGGAAACCCAAAGGACCTTGGAACCCCAAGAAAGTTAAAGACAAAGACGGAAATGATGTGTTGGATTTGCCATGTCACATCCACACTAAGAAATATGAAGAGGGTAAGTTCATTTACCCGAAACATACCACTCGACAGTGTCGGCTCTTGATCCAGCAGTTCCAGGGCAAGCAGCCCAAAGATAAGGAAAAGGAGTCAGACAGAGTTGAGGACAAGGAAGACAGTGATGATGGATACCCCTAGGTCAATTCCACCCTGATGATTTTTGCTGATATTGAAAGCAAAAGTCGACTGAAAGTTATCAACCGTGATGTGAATATGGTTGCTCCGGCAACACCCAATTATCTGAAGTAGTCTCAGACTGCCATCACATTCGACCAATCCGATCACCCAATGCACATTGCCACCCCAGGGAGGCAAGCTTTCGTGGTTGACCCAGTTGTTGAAGGCACTCGACTGACCAAAGTCTTGATGGATGGCGGCAGTGGTTTGAACATACTGTATGCTGAGACGTTGAAAGGGATAGGCATTCCGATGTACAGACTCAGTACCAGCAATATGAGTTTCCATGGAGTCATTCCTGGAAAGAAGGCTGAGTCGCTCGACCAGATTGCTCTTGATGTGGTTTTCGGTGATTCCAAGAATTACCGCAAAGAAAAGTTGACGTTCGAAGTTGTAGATTTCTAGAGTGCTTATCACGCTATTTTGGGCAGGCCGGCTTATGCATGCTTCATGGCTCGACCATGTTATGTGTATCTCAAATTGAAGATGCCTGGTCCCAAAGGTGTGATCACTGTTACGGGCAATCGGAAGAAAGCAGAAGAGTGTTTTCAGAATGGTTCAAAGATCGTTGATGCTCAGATGGCAGTGGTGGAGCTGCAGGAATACCAGAAGACTGCAGACCCGAGTGATTTGTTGCGAGCCAAGAAGCCCGCTACAGAATCAGCTTTTCAGCCGTCTGGCGAAACGAAGCCGGCTCACATTCACCCGACCGATCCCAGTGCTGCTCCGACTCATATCTCAACAACGCTCGACTCCAAATAGGAAGAAGCGCTCATCCAGTTCCTCTGTGAGAACTGGGACATTTTCGCATGGAAGCCTTCTGACATGCCGGGTGTTCCCAGGGAGCTGGCTGACCACCGCCTACGAGTCGACTCAAAAGTAAAACCTGTCAAAGAACATCTCCGACGGTCCGCCGTCCAGAAGAGAAAGGCTATTGGTGAGGAGGTCGCTCGGCTCTTAGCAGCGGAGTTCATCCGAGAGATCTACCACTCCGAGTGGCTCGCCAACGTTGTCATGGTCCCGAAGAAGGACAAGTCACTTCGCTTGTGCATTGACTTTAAACATATCAATCGGGCCTGCCCGATAGATCATTTTCCTCTCCCCCGCATCGACCAGATAGTCGACTCGACTGCGGGATGTGAGCAACTGTCTTTTTTAGACGCCTATTCCGGGTACCATCAGATCCGTCTGTATGGACCTGACGAGATCAAAACAGCTTTCATCACTCCATTCGGGTGCTTCTGTTATGTTACCATGCCGTTCGGCCTCAAGAATGCCGGAGCCACATTCATGAGGATGATTCAGAAGTGTTTGCTCACTCAAATCAGTCGAAATGTGGAAGCATACATGGATGATATTATGGTCAAGTCACGGAAGGGTTCCGACCTGCTAACTGACCTTGCTGAAACCTTTGCCAACCTCAGGAGATATGATATCAAGCTTAATCCATCAAAGTGCACATTCGGAGTTCCCGGCGGAAAGCTACTCAGTTTTCTCGTTTCCAAACGGGGAATCGACGCCAATCCGGAAAAAGTTGGTACTATACTCCGAATGAGAAGTCCTGTGCGAGTGCACGATGTCCAGAAGCTTACTGGTTGCTTGGCCGCTTTAAGTCGATTCATCTCTCGTCTCGGTGAAAAGGCATTGCCTCTTTACCGATTGATGAAGAAGTCCGACAAGTTCGAGTGGACTCCTGAAGCTGATGCAGCGTTTGCAGAGCTCAAAGCTCTGCTCTCCACCCAGTCGGTGCTTGCTGCCCCAATCAGCAAAGAGCCTTTGCTGCTTTACATTGCAGCCACGGGACAAGTCGTCAGTACGGTACTTACGGTCGAGCGGGAAGAAGAAGGAAAATCCTTCAAAGTTCAGTGCCCAGTATATTATATTTCTGAAGTTTTGACCCCGTCGAAGCAAAGATATCCTCATTATCAGAAGCTTGTATATGGGATTTATATGACCACAAAGAAGGTTGCTCACTACTTCTCTGATCATTCCATTACAGTCATCAGCGACGCTCCATTGTCAGAGATCCTGCATAACAGAGATGCAACTGGTCGAGTGGCGAAATGGGCGATTGAACTCCTTCCTTTAGATATCAAGTTTGAGGCAAAGAAAGCTATCAAGTCCCAGGCAATAGCAGATTTCGTCGCCGAGTGGATTGAACAGCAACTGCCGACTCGAGTTCACTCGGAGAATTGGACCATGTTCTTCGACGGTTCCAAAATGCTGAATGGTTCCAGTGCCGGGGTGGTATTGGTCTCCCCCCGAGGAGATAAGCTCAGATATGTTCTTCAAATCCACTTTGATTCCTCCAATAACGAGGCATAATATGAAGCACTTTTATACGGGCTGCGCATGGCCATTTCACTCAGCGTCCGTCGCCTCATGGTCTATGGCGATTCAGATTTGGTGGTTAATCAGGTGATGAAGGAGTGGGACGTCAGAAGTCCGGCCATGACTGGTTATTGCAATGCAGTGAGAAAGCTAGAGAAGAAATTCGAGGGGTTAGAACTTCATCACATACCCCGACTGAAAAATCAAGCAGCTGATGATTTGGCAAAAATAGGTTCCAAAAGAGAAGCCATTCCCAGCAATGTGTTTTTGGAACACATCCACACACCATCAGTTCAGGAGGATCCCTTCACTGAAGAGGCCCCGCAGCCAAAAAGTGCCACGGTTCCGACTGAAGTTGAAGTTCCAGTTGTGGTCGACATGATCATGGAAGTCTTGGTCATCACTCCCGACTGGAAAATACCATACATTGCGTACATCCTAGGGAAAGAACTCCCAAAGGACGAAGAAGAGGCTCGACAGATCATCCGTCGATCCAAGGCCTTTACAGTCATAAAGGGACAGTTGTATAGAGAAAGCGCGACTGGAGTCAGTCAGAAGTGTATAACACCAGAAGAAGGTCAGATGATCCTTGATGATATCCACTCGGGGACCTGTGGTCATCATGCGTCCTCTCGGACCATTGTGGCTAAAGCATACCGAGCGGGATTCTACTGGCCAAGAGCGAATGAAATGGCAAAAGAGATAGTCGACAAGTGTGAAGGATGTCAGTTTTACTCCAATATGTCGCACAAGCCCGCGTCAGCCCTGAAAACCATTCCACTTGTCTGGCCCTTCGCCGTTTGGGGACTGGACATGGTTGGACCACTGAGAACAGGCAGGAGCGGCTTCACTCATGTGCTAGTAGCAGTCGACAAGTTCACCAAATGGATTGAAGCTAAGCCTATCAAGAATCTTGATGCTTGCACTACTATCAGTTTCATTAGAGAGTTGATATTCAGATATGGAGTTCCGCATAGCATCATCACTGACAATGGGTCAAACTTCGATTCCGACAAATTCAGATCCTTTTGCGCCTCTCAGGGCACACGAGTCGACTACGCTTCGGTCGCTCACCCCCAGTCGAATGGACAAGCGGAAAGAGCAAACGGCTTAATTCTCAAAGGACTGAAACCTCGACTGATGCGCGATCTCAAGCACGCAGCAGGGGCATGGGTCGACGAGCTTCCATCAGTTCTTTGGGGATTGAGGACAACCCCGAACCGATCGACCAGGAGAACCCCATTCTTTCTGGTCTACGAAGCCGAAGCAGTTTTGCTGAGTGACCTGCTTCACAACGCACCCCGAGTCGAGCTCTACTCTGAAGATGAAGCGGAACAAGCCCAGCAGGACGCAGTCGACCTCCTGGAAGAAGAAAGAGAAATGGCCATGATCCGATCGACCATCTATCAGCAAGACTTGCATCGATTCCATGCCAGAAATGTGAAGAGTCGAGCCTTCCAACAAGGAGACTTGGTCCTCCGAGTGGATGAACAGAAACCACACAAACTCGCTCCTACTTGGGAAGGTCCCTTCATAGTAACCAGAGTCCTCCACAACGGAGCGTATCACCTTTATAATGTCGATCGCCAGATTGATGAGCCACGAGCCTGGAATGCGGAGCTGCTTCGCCCCTTTTATACTTGAATTCTCACTCGGATGAGATGTAATAAGAGAAACTCCTGTAGTTTATTTATCAAAGACAATAGCGTTATAATTTTCCCAGTGATTGTTGTTGTTTTTGTTTGCGGAAGAAATTCCCCAGTGGGTGGCTTAGCTACGAATCTGTTTCGCCTAAGTTTGTAAAAGATAAATCCTACCGAGTGGAGAGCGACCCTCCCACTCGGGGGCTTAGCTGTAGTCTAGTTCTCGCCTAAGTATTTCAAAAATCCTACCGAGTGGTGAGCCAGCCTCCCACTTAGGGGCTTAGCTACAGTCCAGTACTCGCCTAAGTATTTGAAAATCCTACCGAGTGGTGAGCGACCCTCCCACTCGGGGCCTTAGCTGCAGTCCAGTACTCGCCTAAGTATTTGAAAAATCCTACCGAATGGAGAGCAACCCTCCCACTCGGGGGCTTAGCTGCAGTCCAGTACTCGCCTAAGTATTTGAAAATCCTACTGAGTGGTGAG
>NC_057812.1:188950402-189110839 GCF_018294505.1 Triticum aestivum | reverse complement strand
TAAGTATTTGAAAATCCTACCGAGTGGTGAGCCAGCCTCCCACTCGGGGGCTTAGTTGCAGTCCAGTACTCGCCTAAGTATCTGAAAATCCTACCGAGTGGTGAGCGACCCTCCCACTCGGGGGCTTAGCTGCAGTCTAGTACTCGCCTAAGTATTTGAAAATCCTACTGAGTGGTGAGCCAGCCTCCCACTCGGGGGCTTAGCTGCAGTCCAGTACTCGCCTAAGTATTCGAAAATCCTACCAAGTGGTGAGCCAGCCTCCCACTCGGAGGCTTAGCTGCAGTCCAGTACTCGCCTAAGTACGAAACACATCTCCATCCACAAGGACGACGAGGTGCAGGTCGACTGCCACCTTCTCCTTGGGAGCTTCGCCACAAATACAACATGCGCTCCATCTCAATCCACAAGGACGACGAGGTGCAGGTCGACTGCCACCTTCTCCCTGGGAGCTTCGCCACAAATACAACGTGCGCTCCATCTCAATCCACAAGGACGACAAGGTGCAGGTCGACTGTCACCTTCTCCTTGGGAGCTTCGCCACAAATACAACATGCGCTCCATCCCACTCCGCAAGGACGACGAGGTGCAGGTCGACTGCCACCTTCTCCTTGGGAGCTTCACCACAAATACAACGTGCGCTCCATCCCACTACGCAAGGACAACGAGGTGCAGGTCGACTGCCACCTTCTCCTTGGGAGCTTCGCCACAAATACAACGTGCGCTCCATCGCCGACCCGCAAGGATGATGAGGTGTAGGTCGACTGCTACCTTGTCCTTCGGAGCTGCGCCACAAATACAAAAGTTATCTCGAGTGAAGAACGAGTTCCACTCGACGGAGGATTCATGAAGATATTCAATGATAAACAAAGTTCAGATAAATCCTAAAGGTTCCGGACCACAGATCGAAGTGCTCGGGCATTCAGCCCGAAAGAGTTTAACGGTTACAAAAACCACTCGGCATTCCGAGGCAAATTTAAGGTGGGGCATAAAAGTTTGTTCACTCCGTAGGAGGAGGACTGGCAGGCTCGACGAACTCGTCCAGGTCAACGTCGTCGGTGATCCGAGTGGCTGCAGCGATGAAAGTCTCCATAAAAGATCAGAAGTCATGCTTCTGGGTGTTGGCGACCTTGATTGCTGCCAGCTTATTCTGTCACACCTCCTTGCAGTGGACACGAACCAAAGACAGAGCCACATCAGCACCACACTGGGCAGAAGATTTCTTCCACTCATGCACTCGATCAGGGATCTCGTTAAGTCGAGTCATCAGGGACTCAAGATCATTCTGGAGTGTGGCCTCTGGCCAAAGTGCCGTGTCGATCCGTGATGTGGCGACCTTCAGTCGAGCCAAGTAGTCCACAACACCGTCGATGCGGGATTCTAGTCGGAGCAGATTCATGGCAGTTTCATCTTTTACGAGAGAATTGATTGGGTCCAAACCTGGCTCAATCCGCCTAGTCTCCTCCTCGAAGTTCTGGCAAAACTCTGCATTCACGATCCATGGATAAGTCAATTTTCGTACGCTAAGTCGACAAAAAAAATCAGTCGGAACAAAATGTGTACCTTCAAGCTTGATAAACAACTTCTTGGCAAGGCTCCTTAGATAGCTCTCCAGATCGTCCCTCCTGCGAGCGATGCCTTCCATCTTCTCGTACAGGTTGAGATTGTCCTTCTTCAAGCGCGTGCACTCCTTGTTGGCTTCGTTCAAAGCAAATTTCATCTTGGTGTTCTCTTCTTCCAACTGGCCGACCGAAGCCGGTTTCTGTT
This sequence comes from Triticum aestivum, assembly GCF_018294505.1. Taxonomy (NCBI): domain Eukaryota; kingdom Viridiplantae; phylum Streptophyta; class Magnoliopsida; order Poales; family Poaceae; genus Triticum; species Triticum aestivum. The sequence continues at coordinate 189,109,075 of NC_057812.1, read as the reverse complement.
CAGCCAGAGCGGTTCTATCATCAGCTTCCTTTCGAGCAGCAGCCAAATCCTGATCCTTCTTCACCAGAGCTTCTCTCAGTTTTTCTGCAAAGAAATGGTGCTTGATTCAGAAAGAGCAGAAGGGTACTCAAGCCTAAGACAAACCAGTCGACAAGCTCGTCTTACCATTGGCGTCATCCTTGGCCTTTTGTATCTCTGTCTTGGCCAATTCCAAGTCAAGGTTTAGTTGGATCTGCTGTTTCTCCAAGTCAGCAAAGCGAGCTCCAAGATCACAAGATTTCTGCAATCAGGGAGGAGAAGTTATTTTACAGCGAAAAAAGACAAAGACAATAAATACTAAGACTACGGTCGACTGCCCGCAGTCCACCATAGTCTCGGGGACTACACCCAGTGGGTGCACTTTGCGTGCCCCCCATCGGTTATGATCCCACTCGACCGGCCCGCCGGAGTCGAGTGCAGGGAGTAAAAAAAGGGAGAGAAAGAAGAACTCAGACCACAGTCGACTGCCAGCAGTCGACCGCGGTCTAGGGGACTACACCCAGTGGGTGCACTTGGCGTGCCCCCACCGGTTCTGATCCCACTCGCCCAGACCGAGTAGAAGAGACAAACTACCAGTTCGGTTTACACTCGACGCGGCCAGACCACATCGAGCAAAAGAATCAAAATACAAAGACTATAGTTGACTGCCAGCAGTCCACCGTAGTCTCGGGGACTACACCCAGTGGGTGCACTCAGCGTGCCCCCACTAGTTCAAAAATTCAATCGACGCACCCAGTGGGTGTACAGATGCAAAGATTTTCGGAAAGAGATTCTTCAGATAGCATATCCTAACAGAACAAGCGGTGACCAACTAACCTGAACGTTGCTTTGGAGAGCCGAGCTGGCGTCGTAGGCGGCCTGACTGGCGTCCCGCACCGTCTTCACCTTCTCCATCATAATGCCCGCCTGGTGTATGGCTTCCTTGGTAGCATTCACTTCGTCCTCTGGGACATGATGGGTCGCAAAAATTGAAGGTGGGTCGACAGGGGCCTGAGCAGTCGACGAAGAAGGCAAGGCACTCGACAATGGCACGACGAAGGTAACAGAACCCCGATTGGCATCACCAGCGTCCTGAATGACTGGTTCCGCCCTCGGCATCGACTGTGGCACCTTGCTTGCAGGAGCTTGCCTATTTTTCCTCGTCAAAGGCCTCTCAGGCTCTTCATCATCATCATCGGGGAGGTCAATAATGTTAGGAGCTGTTCAAAGTTCAATCGCCAAAATCACATCACCCAATGGTACACATTGCAGTTGAGTCGACCAAATAAAGACAGAATGGCAGAAATCATACCCAGATTGGAAGTGACCGCATCCTCCATTACCTCATCCTCGTCCCTGTAAGCTGAGGTCCGGGAAGTAGCAGCGCTGCCAGTTCCAAAGTTCGTCTGGTTAAATCAAGAAAAAACAAACAGCACGGGGCGTCGAGTGAATACAAAGGGAGACACTCACGCAGAAGCGACGGGGATGTCAATCTTAATCTTCGGCAACGCCTTCAGAGGTTTCGGCTCTGCAACTTTGGGATGCTTTAACGCTTTTTCAGTTGGGGTTGGTGAAGAGGTCCGAGAACGCTCTGAAGACTGACCAGCCTGAGCAATCGCCTTTTGAGGGCGCTCGGTCGTTCTTCGTCAAGCTTGGATTGCCTCTCCCTGCGAGGAGCCGACTCGACTTCTTCTTCATCACTTGAGTCCTCACTTTCTTCATCCCCTTCACCATCAGAATACCATTCGCCACTGTCGCCGCCGCTCGCCTCTCCTTCTAGGTCTTGCTCTTGCTCTCCGTTGGGCATTGAATACATTTTGATAAGAGCCTGAAAGAAAGCAGGAAGAATAAAGTCAGTCGACGTAGTATAGACAGCGCGCGAGTGAATTCAGATTACAATCAAAGCTCAGAATCGGACCTTCTCTGGTACATGGGACTGGTCGAATGGAGGAACTCTCCTGGCTCCCCTGGGGTTGTCCTTGTTTCCGGTCATGCCCGACAGCCACTTCTCTAGTGTGTCGTAATCGACCTCCTCCGGATGAACCCGAGTGGAGTCGTCAAGACCCGAATACATCCATGTCGGATGGTCTCGGGCTTGAAGAGGCTGGATGCGCCGCTGAAGGAAAACCTCCAAGAGATCCATACCGGTGACCCCGTCACGGATAAGCTGGACCACTCGTTCGACCAGCACCCTAACCTGCGCCTTCTCCTCCGGGAGCACCTTCAAAGAGGAGGGTTTCCTCGCTCGGTCCATGGTAAAAGGAGGGAGGCCAGTCGACTGCCCTGGCGTCGACTGGTCTTTGCAGTAAAACCAGGTCGACTGCCATCCGCGAACCGAGTCGGGAAGAATCATGGCTGGAAAGGAACTTTTCCCTCTCATCTGAACACCAAGACCCCCACACATCTGAATCACTTGTGTTCTCTCGTCACTCGGATTGGCCTTTTTCACCGTCTGAGAACGACAGGTGAAAATGTGCTTGAAAAGACCCCAGTGAGGCCGACAATCCAAGAAATTCTCGCACAAAGACACGAAAGCAGTGAGATACACGATTGTGTTGGGAGTGAAGTGGTGGAGTTGTGCCCCAAAGAAATTCAGAAATCCCCGAAAGAAAGGGTGAGGAGGCAAGGAAAATCCACGGTCGACGTGGGTGGCAAGGAGAACGCGCTCACCCTCCCGAGGTTGCAGCTCGGTTTCCTTTCCCGGAAGCCGCGCCGATCCATGGGGGATCAGCCCTCCTTCGGCTAGGTCGTCGAGGTCTTCTTGGCGGATCGCCGAGCGGATCCAGTCGCCCTGGATCCAGCCCTTCGGCAGGCCGGCTTGCGAGAAAGATCCACCCCGACTGGTCGCCTTCCCCTTCGCCTTTGCCGTTGCCTTCTTCACCCACTCCAGAGCCGCCGTCTTCTCCTTCCCCATCGTCACCGGCGAGATGCGTACGGAGCGGCGGCGCTGGGGCGAGAGCGAGCGCGACGAAGAAGCCTGAAGAGGAGAAGAGGAAATGGGAACGCACTGTTCAAGAAACCCCGGTCCGACGCCTTATATGAGGTCGCTTCCGAGTGGCTGACTGGTAGGCCCGGGCGGTCCTATCAAATCCCGTAACAATCGCGCGCGTGATACGTGGTGAAAAAGGTGGCACGGAGATCGAGGCGGCTCTGCCCTATCCCATCCGATTACTGCGGCCTCCCCCGTCCCGCGCGCTTCCCAAAATTCGAATCCCGCTAAATCTGCGGGCAGCAGAACAACTTGTCGGACGGAAAGATCTCCCCCACGCCGTCACTCGGAGCCTTTCAAGTGAAGAAACTCACTCGACAAAAAACTAAGAATGGATCAAGGCGACTGAAAAGGAAGTTGCTGTCATCACTCAGGTTCATTGATCTGAAACAAGATATGCTCATGGCATGAAAAATGAGTCGGAGAAGTTCTCAACTCCTTCCCCACTCAAACCTCGATCCATTCGGGGGCTAATGATGAAGCTATGTACCTAGGGTAGAGTCATGGACCTGTCCCAACTGCCATACTCAAGGACATCTCTAGAAGAAATCACCTTTCAATCGACTTGGAGGTGTTCCACTCGACAGACTCGAAGACACTCGACCAAGAAGCAATCACTCGACCAAGATCCAACCACTCGACGGCCAGGAGACTTAAAGGCACTCCGCACGCTAACGGTCGGTTATTAAGTAGCTTTTATGGTCATCATAGCACTTTATTAGGGGCGTTACCCAGTAACGCCCGACCTTAATGTATTTAAAACCCTGCACAACTGAGGGCCAGAGGGGTCTGGCGAACTCTATATAAGCCACCCCCCTCCTCAGTGTAAAGGGTTCGCACCCCTGTAATTCATACACGCATAATCCAGTCGACCGCCTCCGGGCTCCGAGACGTAGGGCTATTACTTCCTCCGAGAAGGGCCTGAACTCGTAAACCTCGTGTGCTTACAACTACTCCATAGCTAAGACCTTGCCTCTCCATACATACCCCCCCTACATTACTATCGGACTTAGAACCACGACATCGGCCGCTCGATCCCAACCTGCAATCGAGCATGCCTGTAATCTGCTGCATTATAGTGTATAGTACTAGGTCCACAGATGTCTATGGTTCTTGCGGCACACTTGGTGGAGAAGTCAGGCAGCCAAGCCCAGTGGAACGAAGGGTTGTTTGGATGGAGTACTGATAGGCAGCTTCTCTCTCAAGCATCAATCCTGACCTGCCTCCAAAATCCAACGCCTGAGAATGGTGCATGAGACATGCATCTTTTTGTGGAAGCCAATCAAACAGTCCCCAGTCTTAAGATTTTTAGTGACTCCATCATCAATGGCAACCGACTTTGAGCATTGCAATCGCTCTCCTTGTCCAGGTATGCCGCTCATTCCAATCGTAATCAAAACAGAGCGGTTGTATTGAGTAAAGTGCATCGGTGGTCACTGAACTTATACTGATAGCTCACTTTGGTCATCGTACTTGACAATACAGTTCATATGGTCACTATATACGATTGTTGGTGATTATACGATCACTGCCTCACCGTATAGCTATGTGTTTTTTCTGGTTTTGACCGGTCAAAACAGTCAAAGTGGCGTCTCATCAGCTCCTGTTCCCTCTCTGCCTATGCGGGTCCCACATGTCAGTGGAGGTAAAAAAAGCGTTGTCTCTGCCTATGTGAACTAGCCGGTTGAGCGCACAACCTTTTTCAGTGTAAAAAAATGATTAATACTCTATAGTATGAATCACCCACGACGCACACAGGACGTGAACACTACTACCTATGCATTGTACGCACGCACGCGACGCGCACGCTAGCACACAGCAGGCACGCACACAACAAACACCCAGACCCAGCATAATGCTCCCACGAGTGCATGCATGTTGTCTCGCTGGACGGGCTTGGGCCGGTTGGACGTACATACAAATAATGGATTTGATCGATGGATTGAACACACACTGGCTAGTGTCGACCAGCCGCGCGACGGTACTGTTCGACGGGCGACATACGTACGCCGCCAAGTCCGCGGCCACGCGCGCTCGGCGTCGGCCAGGCCGCCAGGGCAGGCGATGAGCTCGCCGCTGCGTCATGAGCATTGAGCAAGACACCGAGAGGTGATGTGCATGCATAGGTGTGTGCCGTGCGCGTTCTTGCACGTTTGTGTTGCCTGAGCGCGCGTGCATGCGTGCTGAATATGTGTCGTCCGTGCGTTGTATACAAGTAATAAGAGGTTGATCTAATTTTGCATCACAAAGGTTTTCGCGCTCAATTTGCTGGCGCGTCTGGGTTGCTCCAAGAGGTCTCGACTCGCCTGACAGACATAATTTTAGTTTCTTCTATTTATTTCTTTATCCCACTGACACGTGGGGCCTGAGCTGATGAGGCACCACTTCAACTGTTTGACCGGTCAACTGGAAAAAATACGAGGCTATACGGTGAGGCAGTGACCATATAATCGTCAACATTTGTATATAATGACTGTATTGATCATATTGTTAAGCACGATGACCAATAAATTTAGTGACCACCGATGCATTTTGCTCTTGAATTTATATTTAAACTCCAACAAGATATGAACAACAACCTCTATGCTGTAGCTCTACCGTGGCGTGTGTTTCTGCTACAGTTCTTCGCTGTCGAGGAAATTTTTTTGCGGCTCTCACTTTTTCACCATTCTTGCCTTTCGTCCGGTATCTTATTCAAAATGAAGTGGCTCTGTGATGTTTCTGAGATGTTTCAGTAAGTTGGGTAGCAATCAATCATGTACTATGTGCATGCCTTGGTTCTCATCATCTGCTCGGTCCGGCCTTTGTTTGTCTTTGTCCTTTACAAGTTCGCAGCTGCACCCAACTTCCTAAAGCCGCTCGAGAGTGTCAATACTTCTTCAGAAAATAAACGTGGTTATTATGGTTGTGGGGCCGTCAAGCGCTCTTTCTATATTTCTTTTTTTATTCTTTAACTTTTTTTCTTTCTGTGCTTCACGTTTGGCATTGACCTCACAGGTTTTCTCTTGCGCTTGCTCCAACGTCGGCGTGGAGCTTGAGAGGTATGTTGGAATAATTATACATCTATGGGATGCCATTAGCAGAATCACATTGCATCTAGATTACCCAATAAACATGAACAGAGAAGGGTTTAGAGATCCTTTACATGATCGCCTGCTTGGTGCAGGCGTGATGCAGGGGTGATGTAGTCGAAGCAGAGGTTCTCCTCGATGTCCTGATTCCTTCAGGACGCCACCGGGACTGGCCGGGGACGGCAGCGGCGGCTGGAGTAGGTCTTCCCGTCGCTGCAGCGCTCCCCCCTGATCGGATGGGGTGAGAGAATATCGGGAGGGGAGTGAAACCGTATGAGAATTGTGATCGCGCAGGCTGCCAACCCTCTCTCGTACCCCCTTTTATCTAGCGCTGCCGACAGGGGACCTAAACCATTAGTTGGTTTGGATGTCCCTGATCAGGGCGCCTTAGTTGGGATAAAAAGCCCACATACGTTGATGCGTGGGGCCTTTTCATTATCGTTATCTTTCCCTTTTTTGTTAGACTAATAGATCTAACTAGCCTGTTAAGCCGTCAGATCAAAACCAACATTCTTCTCCTTGATCGTTAGGCTTAACTTCATTTGCCCATTCTACATAGGAATGATGTACCAAAGTGAGGTGTTACAACAGCTCGAAACGCCATAGAACCTCAACACTTATATCACACCCGCCTATTTCGAAATGGAAAACATTTTGATAATTGGGGAGTGGTTTATTTTAATGGTCCTCTTATTCCAGAATCATAAGGCTTCCAGTAGTCCCATGCCGGCAACATGCTCACGAAAAATACTGGGTGGTAAGCCTTTTGTTAGCAGATCCGCAAGCATATGCTTCATTCTTATATGTTTAATATCAATTGTTTGATCCTGGATTCTATCTTTCACAACACGATACTTTATGTCAATGTTGTCTGGTAGCACTACTTGACCTATTGTTACTCGTATAGAAAATTGCAGGTTCATTATCACAGTACAATAAAATTGATTTAGATATGCTATCAACCGAAGTTCAAGAATAAAATTCTTTAGCCATACAGCCTTCCCGGTGGCCTCATAACATGCTACAAATTCTGCTTGGATCATAGATCCAACAGTTAACGTTTGTTTGGAGCTTTTGCATGATATAGCTCCTCCTGCGAGTGTGAATATATAACCTGACGTGGATCTCATTGAAACACCCACGATGCGGCTATATCTCCAAAGTGTCGGAGCACAACTTAGAGGCATAACCGCATAGTAGGCATGTCGCAAGAGGGGTAATCTTTACACATCCCATGTACTGAATTAGAGAGGGATAAAGAGTTGGCTTACAATCGCCACTTCACACAATACATAAATATAGCATTACATCATCCAGATACAATCAAGGTCCGACTACAGAACCAAAATAAAGACAACCCCAAATGCATAGATCCCCGATCGCCCCGACTGGGCTCCACTACTGATCAAATGGAAACGAAACAACACAATCGAACACGATCTTCATCGAGCTCCTCCTTGAGCTTAGTTGTGTCATCTGCACTGGTATCATCGGCACCTGAAACTGTTTGGAAGTATCTGTGAGCCACGAAGATTCAACAATCTCACACCCTCGCGATCAAAACTATTTAAGCTCATGGGTAGGAAAAAGGGTGGTGAGGTGGAGCTGCAGCAAGCACTAAGCATATATGGTGGCTAACATACGCAAATGAGAGCGAGAAGAGAAGCAAAGCACGGTCGTGAATTAGAAGTGATCAAGAAGTGATGCTGAAAACTACTTACGTTCAAGCATAACACAAGACCGTGTTCACTTCCCGGACTCCGCCAAGAAGAGACCATCACGGCTACACAAGCGGTTGATTCACTTTAATTAAGTTAAGTGTTAAGTTTTCTACAACCAGATATTAACAAATTCCCATCTGCCCATAACCGCGGGCACGGCTTTTGAAAGTTCAAAACCCTGCAGGGGTGTCCCAAGTTAGCTCATCACAAGCTCTCACGGTCAACGAAGGATATTCCTTCTCCCAGGAAGACCCCGATCAGACTCAGAATCCCGGTTACAAGACATTTCGACAATGGTAAAACAAGACCAGCAAAGCCACCCGATGTGCTGACAAATTCCGATAGGAGTCGCACGTATCTCGTTCTCAAGGCACACCGGATGGGCAAGACGTCGGGTTGGCATAGACCCTGGTTGCCCAGGGGGCACCGGACATCGCCCAGTTTGGACCAACACTCAGAGGAGCACTGGCCCGGGGGTTTAAAATAAAGATGACCCTTGAGTCTATAGAACCCAAGGGAAAAAAGCTTAGAGCATCTCCAGTCGCGCCCCCAACAGGCCCCCCGGGCCACTTTTTCGGCGCCGGCGCGAAAAAACGGCCCAGTCGCGCCCCCAGGATGCCGAAAATCGCCGTCTCGCCCCTTTTTTCCGCCCGGCAGTCACAGGCCGAACCCAGCGCACTGGGGAGCAGTTGGGGGCTCCGGCACAAGGGAAAAGCGTGGCTGGCCCACGCCGTCAGGGGAAAAGTCAAGGTTTTCTTCCCCGACTCGCCTCCCACCCCCCGCGCCCTCGGCCACCACTAGCTATATCCCGGTGCCGCCCGCCGCCCTTCATCGCTAGATAGCCATTCCCCGCCGAAAAAATAGCAGCGCTTCGCCGCGGCAGCCCCTCCAACAGCAGCTGGGCGTTTCCGGCCGCCATTTCCGGTCGTGGAGGAGCAGTTTAACGGCGGGTACACGCCTACTGGGCGCAAGGTGTTCGGCGATTTTCCTGCCTCGGTGATGGACTCAGATGACGAGGAAGTGCTCGCCGCGCTGCTGGAGGAGGAAGCCGAGGACGACGTCCAGGAAGAAGAGCATCTCATGGTGCTCGCCACCCTCGCCTAGCTATTGGCGAGCAATGAAAAGCCGCGGCAAGGTGGCTTGGCGCCTGGGCGGGTGAAAGCAAAGAACCGGCATCGTCTCGAAGGCTACTGCATGCTCTACTCCGACTACTTCGCTGATGCTCCACTTCACGGCGAGAAAACATTTCGGCGCCGTTATCGGATGAGCCGAAAGCTCTTCCTCGGGATTGTGAATTCCATCCAGGAGTTCGACAACTACTTCAAGTGCAAGATGGATTGCACTGGCGCTCTTGGATTCACCTCCATCCAGAAGTGCACGACAGCGACGAGGATGCTTGCATATGGAGCTCCCGGTGATTCACTCGACGACTATGGGCGCATGGCCGAGTCCATCGGCATAGAGTGTTTCTACAGGTTCTGTCGGGCAGTGGTGGCAGTGTTTGGACCACAATACTTGAGAACACCCAATGCGGAAGACACTGCTCGGATCCTAGCGCAAAATGCAGCAAGAGGATTTCCTGGGATGCTTGGAAGCATCGACTGCATGCATTGGAAATGGAAGAATTGCCCATTTGCTTGGCAGGGGATGTACAAAGGCGCCAAAGGCGGTTGTAGTGTGGTGCTTGAGGCGGTGGCCACACAGGACCTCTGGATTTGGCACTCCTTCTTTGGTATGCCAGGAACTCACAATGACATCAACGTGCTGCAGTGCTCTCCTGTCTTTGCCAAGCTTGTTGAAGGTCATTCTCCTCCGGTGAACTTCGAGATCAATGGGAAGCACTACAACAAGGGGTACTATCTAGCTGATGGCATCTATCCGAGATGGTCGACATTTGTGAAGATCATCTCAAACCCTCAGGAGGCAAGAAAGCCTGGTTTGCGAAGATTCAGGAGGCATGCAGGAAGGATGTCGAGCGGGCATTTGGTGTGCTCCAATCTCGATTTTCTGTTGTCCGGTACCCCGCTCAGACGTGGTCCAAAGATCAAATGTGGGAGATTATGACTTGCTGTGTCATCTTGCACAACATGATCATCGAGAGCGAGCAAGAAGACCCAGTGTTTGACATTGAACCATACTACAGGCAGGGCCCTCTAGCCGAAGTTGATCACCAGCTACCGGCAACTTGGACTGCCTATCTCAGTATGCGTCAGGAGATCCGAGACCCACAGGTGCATCATCAACTGCAGAAAGATCTGATTGAGCACCTATGCATGGAGGCTCAAGGGGGACGTCATGTGATGAAATACGAGTTTTTATTTGTTGAACTATATAATTTGTATTGAACTATTTGTTGTTGTACTATTTTGTTGAAGTATTTGATTTTTGTGATGAAATATGTGGTAAGAAAAAATTGTGTTGATAATTGAACACCGAGACACAGTGAACCACGTCGAATATGGGCCTATTCTCGCCCATATGGGCCATTTATTCGCCGAAATGGGGCTGCAAAGTGGGCCAATTTTGGCGCCTGGGGGCGAGCTGGGGGCGACGACTGGGCGCAAAACCGCCCCCAACGCCGATTGTATCTCCGACTCGCCCCCAGGGGGCGATTTTTATGCGTCCTGGGGGGCAACGGCTGGAGATGCTCTTAGGTGGCAAATGGTAAAACCAAGGCTGGGCCTTGTTGGAGGAGTTTTATTCAAGGCGAACTGTCAAGGGGTTCCCATTATAACCCAACTGCATAAGGAACGCAAAATCAAGGAACATAACACCGGTATGACGGAAACTAGGGCAGCAAGAGTGGAACAAAACACCAGGCATAAGGCCGAGCCTTCCACCCTTTACCAAGTATATAGGTGCATTAAAGTAAACAATATATAATAATGATATCCCAACAATAACCATGTTCCAACATGGAACAAACTCCAACTTCACCTGCAACTAGCAACGCTATAAGAAGGACTAAGCAAAGCGGTAACATAGCCAAACAACGGTTTGCTAGGACAAGGTGTATTAGAGGCTTGACATGGCAATATGGGAGGCATGATATAGCAAGTGGTAGGTATCGCAGCATAGCAATAGAGCGAGCAACTAGCAAGCAAAGATAGAAGTGATTTCGAGGGTATGGTCATCTTGCCTGCAAAGTTCTCCGAGTTGACATAAGCTTGATCCTCGTAAGCGTACTCGACGGGTTCCTCGATCACGTACTCGTCTCCCGGCTCTACCCAAATCAAGAACACAAGCAAAGGAAACGACAATCAACCACGGTGCAATGCACAAGCAACATGATGCAAAACATGGCATCATATGCGGGATGTGATATGCGATGCCTATGCGTGCTCCGGAAGGAAACGATTGAACAAGGCCTCAACTTGGAAAACCAAGTGTGCCGCTGGAAAGATGAGTTGATTTCAGTCAAAATCGATATAAAGATCACCGGAATCGGATGCATGGTTTGCAAATGGCAAGCAAAACAATAATGGCACAATTCTGCGATTAACAGCACGATGCCATCTAGAATGCAACAAGAAACTAAGCTACTGCACTCCAACATAACAAAAAAGCACATGGAAGTGATCTACTCAAGATGCTTGACAAAAGATGAATACTGAGCTACGACTAATTCACACAATGGCAAGTTCAAACAAGCATGGCAAAAGTGCAAAAGATATCAGCATCACAGACTTAGTGAAAATACTAACATGTTAGGAATAACATCAGGAAGCAATGTTTAGAGCAAGATAACCACATGCTACAGGAACAGAACATAGCCATACAAGGCATGTCATGAATCTACTCAAAGCATAGAACAAAAGTCCCTTAGTGACCATAAACCAAAAAGGATCAGAAGATATGATGGCACCCATGTAAACATAGCAAGTTTCGTTAACAAATTCAGACTTAGCAGGAAACTGGACATGGCAAAAACAGAGTTACGAAGGCCTCTTTGCAAGCTCGATTCACTCACCACAAGGCATTGCATGACAAGATAAGCATAGAAATAGCAAGAAGACATAATCATGAAACTAACCAAGGCAAGATCAAACTCATAGCATGCATGGATCAACTACAACAACCTTGGCGAAATTGATTAACACGTAAACAATCTGCCAGAAACATTTTTTAGCAAAAGTAGAGCAAGATTGAGTCATGCTAGGGCACTCCATAAATGTAAACAGGGGCATGGATGGATAGAGCACAATCATATGTCCAAATCATCCTTACTGAACATACTCAAAAGAAGCATGAATTTCACTGTAGCAACATGAAAACATGGCATAAAAATAACAGTAGGGAAATGACTTAGTGAAATTCTAAGTCCCTGAAATCAGCAATATCACGAGAGCTATTTTGCATGCTTGTGCTAGTCACCACATTGATCACAAAAATACATGGCATACACCCCTGTAAAGATGGCATGTCATAGCCCAAAACACATGTGGAGCTCATGACCATAAGATGCACACAACAAATGTAGCAAAAATGACAAATCCTCATAATCTGATAAGAATCAGAACCTAACATTTTATAGCACTCTTGCACCCATGATTTGGGCATCAAGATGGACTCAAACAAGCATGGCACAATGGAACAAAATGAAGAGCACATCCAGATGAACATTTTGATTATCATGCATGCAAAACAGAGCTACGGGTGAGAAGTTATGACATGTTAAACATGGCTTGAAAATGTCACAGATCTGGGGACTTAGAGGAATTTCACCTCCGCGAAAAGTCAACACTGGACGGGCTCGACCCGGGATGGAGGGATCCGGGATGGGGGGCGCATGTTTGGATGGGGAACCCGGTGGATCTGGTCCACCTGACCAGATCCGGACAAGGACGGTTCCAAGTCCGGTGACGGCGGCTCGGCGGAGGCCGGCGACGACGGGCGGTGGTGCTCCGGTGAGGGGCCGGGCGGAGCTGCGGAGAGTGTCGCCGGTGCGGCGGGCGGCAGACGAGGCAGGAACCGGCTCAGGCGAGCGGCAGCGGAGGGCGGGCCCGGCGGGGCCCGGTTCGGCCCCGGGTCAGGCTAGATCTGGGCCCCGGGTGGCGCAGCGAAGTGGGGCGCTGGCGGCGGTGATGTGGCGCGACGCGAGTGGAGGGGAGTGGCGGCGGGGTGACGTGTCGCGCTCCCATTGGTCGGAGCGACGTGGAGGTGGTGGTGGACAAGTCCGGCGCGGCGCGGACGCGTCTTGTCATGGAATTGTCACGGCAGATGTCCTAGCAAGAGGACTTAGTCGTAGGGCCATCGCAACTAGGAAGCTTAAAGGGGTTAATCGGGACAAAGGACATGAGAGGTTTTATACTAGTTCAGCCCCTTACGATGAAGGTAAAAGCCTACGTCTAGTTGTGTTGATATTGCTGGGGTTTCGATCACCAAGAGGCTAGTTCGCCGGCTTGGTTATCGATCTCTTGTTTCTTGCCCTAAGCCGCCACTGGGTCGTCCCCTTATATACACGGGCTGATGCCTGGTGGCCTACAGAGTCCCGACCGGCTCATAAAACGTGTCCGGCTCGGTGACTTCTTTTACATGCCTTTTTTTACAAGTCTTTCCTTACATACGGCGGATTAAAATATTGGGCCTTAAGCCGCCTCTAGGCCTTAAGCCTTCTATAAGTCTAGTAAACTATCGCCTTGAATGTTTATTGGGCTTCCTTTGTGACCCGCCATTAGGGCTGACCCGGCCCCTCCTGGGCGGGTCATACCTGGTAGTTATATTCCCAACATTAGGCCCAGGTTGACTTTGAACTTTGTTCTTTGTCAATCTTCAGTACTTAGATAAAATCCGTCTTCCTCTCTCTGGAAAAAATTCGTGACCCGCCATGACGTCATCTTCTGAAAAACACAAAAAACTGTTATGACGTCATCCTCAACGGATCTTTATCTTTTAATGTCTTCTGGGAATCGAGGCGTCCGTTTAGTTGGATAGCCATTATTGTGTCTTCCTCGATCTTCGCGCCTGCCTGTTTGCTTATCCCTTATAAATAGGCACGCCCCGGTCTTCTCATTCTTCTCTCTTCTTCATTTTCTTCCTCTCACAACCCCGCTGCTGCTCGAGCCCCGCCGCCGTTGCAGAGCATCTCTTCATCATCGACCTTGGCCGCTGCATCAACCAGAATCGGTTCAGAGAACAGCGGCGACCTTCCGTGGAGGATTCATGGCCGTAAGTATTCGCCCTCCTATTCCTCAGATCCGCATTTAGGGCTTCTAGATTTTCTGCATGTTCTTCGTAGTTCTTCGTGGTTCTTCGCAGTTCTTCCACTGCCACCTCTTCTTGATCCAAAAAGAGATATATGCTTGTGCGGTAGCTGTTTGGTGCCTACTCTTGACATTAGTAGATCCCTTTTTCTGGTACAAAGGCCGCATTAGGACTGATGCATTCATCTGTGCTATATTTTTAGGTCTAGAAATTTTTTCAGTTCGAACGACCATTTGATCCATAATAATATCCAGAAGTTAAGAAACTTGTTTGTCTCAACACTTAATCAATTCTATTGCTGGTATTTCTCAAATGTCTGTAGTCATGGCGGCTTGAGGCACCGACTTACTTTTCCTTATATGACATTAGCCCTTACTTGAGCCGCCATTACTCCCCTGTACCATTATCACTTAATTTAACCATTATCATTGAATTGAACCGGCATGTCGCTTTCCTTTCAGTTCGTTTTTGAACATCATGCCGTCCAAAGCACTGTCTGTCTGCAACTGGGTTCCCTCAACAGTGACTGAGGACAATTTGAAGGAGTTCTTCTCCATAGGATTTTTGCCAGGGAAAATGTCATGTCTTGTCGTGCACCTGACCCAGACGAGGAACGGCCCAATCCAAGAGATGGTGAAGTTATTGTCTTTTCTAACCACATGAACCGTGGTTTTTCCCCTCCCGGCTCAAAGTTCTTCAGAGAAGTCCTCCATTTTTTCAAACTCCACCCTCAAGATATCGGGCCCAATTCCATATCCAATATCTGCAACTTCCAAGTACTCTGTGAGGTTTACCTTCAAGAAGAACCGACTGTGGAACTCTTTAGAGAGTATTTTTATCTAAACTGCCAGAATGAGTGCACCAATGGCCTTAGCTTGGAACTTGGAGGCATCTCGATTCAACGCCGACAGGGCGCCGTCTTCCCCCTCATAGTCTTGCCGAGTCATCCCAAAGACTGGAATCAGACTTGGTTCTATTGTCAAGACACTTCACCAACAACTAAGAAGCCACTGTCGGGTTATCGCGCCGAGCGTCTTGACTCCAAATTTGCGCTCCCTGACAAGCTTACTGCTGCCGAACGCAAGAAGCCGATTCCATCAATCAAAAGGATTAATGCTTTATTGGGGAACGGCTTAACCGGGGTTGATTTGACCCGTTGCTGGATCTCATGGCGGGTCATCCCTCTAAGCCGACGATCCAAAGAATATGGTGGAGGTCCGAATGATTCTCTTTGTTACAGCTCCGCTCAATTACCCGAAGAAGATATTGTTGCAATGTCAGCTCTTCTGGTAAACAGGAAATATGAAGACTGCAGTAAGGTCGGGTTAAACCCCTTCTGCAGACTTAACCGGCGCCAGAGGTAAAAAGCCTCTGATCTCTTTCTCTTTTGTATTTTTCTCAGCCGTTTTTAAATACTTGCCTAACCTTTCATCTTGTTTTACTTGTTTATAGGCCAAATCTGATTTCTGCAAAGTCAAATATGACGACGAAGCTGCCAAGAAAGCGAGAGCCGCCGCCATAAACGCCAAGAAGACGACCCGGAGATCTAAAAAGAAGAAGAAGAGCACCGCTGAAGACCTGCTGAAACTTGACGATGATACTTCTGAGTCGGAGGTACCCCTTGACTCCCTTGGCCAGCTTTTTAATAATCTTATTAACACTGATCATTTCCAGGACGACATAGGGGCCAGTCAGGCCGTGGAAGAAGAGGTAACTATTTCCTCCGGCTCAGCCCATTTGCCAAGACAGAAACTTCGAGTCATGTCGGGGATATACCCCCATGGTATGACCCGACCGGAATCATGACCCGGCCGGGCTTGGCGACTCACCAAAGACCTGGCTGGAGCTTGGCGACTCACTGGAGACCCGGCGGGCGAATCAGACAGACGACAAGGCCCAAGGCCCAGCAGGCCGGCTTATACTCTGGTGGGCCAGCTTAAGAGGAAAGGGATGACGAATATTTCCTTTACGAGGAAGCAAGACCCGGACTTGTATTCAACTTGTGAGAAAGGATAGACTAGTCCTAGTCCTACTAGGACTCTGCATGTAACCCGCCCCTTCAACATATATAAGGAGGGGCAGGGCTCCCCAAAGAGGGATAGAAAAATAATCTCTAGGGCTAGACACAAAGGGGGAGCCGACTTATGCGACGACTCTCTCATGAGCATAATGAGATCTAGCCACAAACAGCATGTAGGGTTATTACCGAATGATGTTTCCCGGGGCCCGAAGCTGTCTAAATCCTTGCCTTATGTTGCGTCTCTCGATTCTGCTCAACCCCTCTCAAGCTACCACATAGATGCTTTGGCCCCACGACTAAGTCCTGACACTAAGGACATCTGCCGTGACAATTCCATGACAGTTGGCGCCCACCGTGGGGCCCACACATGGTGGTGTTGAGTTCTTGGAGGGATCTCTCTCAGGGATAGAGAGATTCGCAATTTTTTGGATAAGAAAGACTAAGTTTGGAAGGATCTGCATCAACTTTGAGTTCATTAGTTCAGATTTTACGATCCGTGAGATTCAAGATAAAGAAGTCACACGCGACCGGGCGATCCGTCGTGACCAAATCACTTTCGGCTGTGCCACCGCTAGAACCCAACTAAAAAAGGGGTTCTATCCATATGTACAGAGTCGCCGATGTTGGAAATATGCCCTAGAGGCAATAATAAAATGGTTATTGTTATATTTCTTTGTTCATGATAATTGTCTATTGTTCATGCTATAATTGTATTATCCGGAAATCGTAATACATGTGCGAATACATAGACCACAACACGTCCCTAGTGAGCCTCTAGTTGACTAGCTCATTGATCAAAAGATAGTCATGGTTTCCTGACTATGGACATCGGATGTCATTGATAACGGGATCACATCATTAGGGGAATGATGTGATGGACAAGACCCAATCCTAAGCATAGCTCAAAGATCGTGTAGTTCGTTTGCTATAGCTTTTCCGAATGTCAAGTATCATTTCCTTAGACCATGAGATTGTGCAACTCCCGGATACCGTAGGAGTGCTTTGGGTGTGCCAAACGTCACAATGTAACTGGGTGACTATAAAGGTACACTACAGGTATCTCCGAAAGTGTCTGTTGGGTTGGCACGAATCGAGACTGGGATTTGTCACTCCGTATGATGGAGAGGTATCTCTGGGCCCACTCGGTAATGCATCATCATAATGAGCTCAATGTCACCAAGTGGTTGATCACGGGATCATGCATTATGGTACGAGTAAAGTGACTTGCTGGTAACGAGATTGAACGAGGTATTGGGATACCGATGATCGAGTCTCGGGCAAGTAACGTACCGATTGACAAAGGGAATTGTATACGGGATTGATTGAATCCTCGACATCGTGATTCATCCAATGAGATCATCGAGGAGCATGTGGGAGCCAACATGGGTATCCAGATCCCGATGTTGGTTATTGACCGGAGAGTCGTCTCAGTCATGTCTGCGTATCTCCCGAACCCGTAGGGTCTACACACTTAAGGTTCGGTGACACTAGGGTTGTTGAGATATTAGTATACGGTAACCCGAAAGTTTTTCAGAGTCCCGGATGTCACGAGGAGTTCTGGAATGGTCCGGAGGTGAAGATTTATACATAGGAAGTCAAGTTTCGGCCATCGGGAAAGTTTCGGGGGTAATCGGTATTGTACCGGGACCACCGGAAGGGTCCCGGGGGTCCACCGGGTGGGGCCACCTATCCCTGAGGGCCCCATGGGCTAAAGTGGGAGGGGAACCAGCCCCTAGTGGGCTGGTGCGCTCCCCTTGGGCCTCCCCCTGCGCCTAGGGTTGGAAACCCTAGGGGCGGGGGGCGCCCCACTTGGCTTGGGGGGCACTCCACCCCCCTTGGCCGCCGCCCCCTTGGAGATCCCATCTCCTAGGGCCGGCGCCCCCCTAGGGGTCCTATATATAGTGGGGGGGAGGGCAACTGCACCCTAGCCGCTGGCGCCTCCCTCTCCCTCCCATGACACTCCTCCCTCTCCCTGAGCTTGGCGAAGCCCTGCCGAGATCACCGTTGCTTCCACCACCACGCCGTCGTGCTGCTGGATCTTCATCAACCTCTCCTTCCCTCTTGCTGGATCAAGTTGGAGGAGACGTCTTCCGAACCATACGTGTGTTGAACGCGGAGGTGCCGTCTGTTCGGCGATAGGTCATCGGTGATTTGGATCACGATGAGTACAACTCCATCAACCCCGTTCTCTTGAACGCTTCCGTGCGCGATCTACAAGGGTATGTAGATGCACTCCTCTCTCCCTCGTTGCTAGATGACTCCATAGATTGATCTTGGTGATGCATAGAAAATTTTAAAATTCTGCTACGTTCCCCAACAGTGGTATCAGAGCTAGGTCTATGCGTAGATTCTATGCACGAGTAGAACACAAAGCAGTTGTGGGCGTGGATATTGTCAATTTGCTTGCCGTTACTAGTCTTATCTTGATTCGGTGGCATCATGGGATGAAGAGGCCCGGACCAACCTTACACGTACGCTTACGTGAGACTGGTTCCACCGATTGACATGCACTAGTTGCATAAGGTGGCTAGCAGGTGTCTGTCTCTCCCACTTTAGTCAGATCGGATTCGATGAAAAGGGTCCTTATGAAGGGTAAATAGAAATTGGCATATCACGTTGTGGTTTTGGCGTAGGTAAGAAACGTTCTTACTAGAAACCTATAGCAGCCACGTAAAAACTTGCAACAACAATTAGAGGACGTCTAACTTGTTTTTGCAGCATGTGCCGTGTGATGTGATATGGCCAAAAGGATGTGATGAATGATATATGTGATGTATGAGATTGATCATGTTTTTGTAATAGGAATCACGACTTGCATGTCGATGAGTATGAAAACCGGCAGGAGCCATAGGAGTTGTCTTAATTTATTTATGACCTACGTGTCAACATAAACGTCATGTAATTACTTTACTTTATTGCTAAAGCATTAGCCATAGTAGTAGAAGTAATAGATGATGAGACAACTTCAAGAAGACACGATGATGGAGATCATGATGATGGAGATCATGGTGTCATGCCGGTGACAACGATGATCATGAAGCCCCGAAGATGGAGATCAAAAGGAGCAAATGATATTGGCCATATCATGTCACCATTTGATTGCATGTGATGTTTATCATGTTTTGCATCTTATTTGCTTAGGACGACGGTAGCTTAAATAAGATGATCCCTCGTAATAATTTCAAGAAAGTGTTCCCCCTAACTGTGCACCGTTGTGAAGGTTCGTTGTTTCAAAGCACCACGTGATGATCGGGTGTGATAGATTCTAACGTTCGAATACAACGGGTGTAAGCCAGATTTACACACGCAATACACTTAGGTTGACTTGACAATCCTAGCATGTACAGACATGGCCTCGGAACATGGAAGACCGAAAGGTCGAGCATGAGTCGTATAGAAGATACGATCAACATGAAGATGTTCACCGATGTTGACTAGTCCGTCTCACGTGATGATCAGACACGGCCTAGTTGACTCGGATCATGTTTCACTTAGATGACTAGAGGGATGTCTATCTGAGTGGGAGTTCGTTGAATAATTTGATTAGATGAACTTAATTATCATGAACTTAGTCTAAAATCTTTACACTATGTCTTGTAGATCAAATGGCCCATGCTAATGTTGCCCTCAACTTCAACGCGTTCCTAGAGAAAACCAAGCTGAAAGATGATGGCAGCAAGTATACGGACTGGGTCCGGAACCTAAGGACCATCCTCATAGCTGCCAAGAAAGATTATGTCCTAGAAGCACCGCTAGGTGACGCACCCATCCCAGAGAACCAAGACGTTATGAACGCTTGGCAGTCACGTGCTGATGATTACTCCCTCGTTCAGTGCGGCATGCTTTACAGCTTAGAACCGGGGCTCCAAAAGCGTTTTGAGCGACACGGAGCATATGAGATATTCGAAGAGCTGAAAATGGTTTTCCAAGCTCATGCCCGGGTCGAGAGATATGAAGTCTCCGAGAAGTTCTTCAGTTGTAAGATGGAGGAAATTAGTTCTGTCAGTGAGCACATACTCAAAATGTCTGGGTTGCATAACCGCTTGACTCAGCTGGGAGTTAATCTCCCGGATGACGCGGTCATTGACAGACTCCTTCAGTCGCTTCCACCGAGCTACAAGAGCTTTGTGATGAACTTCAATATGCAGGGGATGGAAAAGACCATTCCTGAGGTATATTCAATGTTGAAATCAGCGGAGGTGGAAATCAAAAAGGAACATCAAGTGTTGATGGTGAATATAACCACTAAGTTCAAGAAAGGCAAGGGTAAAAAGAGCTTCAAGAAGGACGACAAGGGAGTTGCCACGCCCGGTAAGCAAGTTGCCGGGAAGAAGTCAAAGAATGGACCCAAGCCTGAGACTGAGTGTTTTTATTGCAAGGGAAGTGGTCACTGGAAGTGGAACTGCCCCAAATACTTAGCGGACAAGAAGGCCGGCAACACTAAAGGTATATGTGGTATACATGTAATTGATGTGTACCTTACCAGTACTCGTAGTAGCTCCTGGGTATTTGATACCGGTGCGGTTGCTCACATTTGTAACTCAAAGCAGGAGCTACGGAATAAGTGGAGACTGGCGAAGGACGAGGTGACGATTCGCGTCGGGAATGGTTCCAAGGTCGATGTGATCGCCATCGGCACGCTACCTCTACATTTACCTACGGGATTAGTTTTAAATCTCAATAATTGTTATTTAGTACCAGCTTTGAGCATGAACATTGTATCAGGATCTCGCTTAATTCGAGATGGCTACTCATTTAAATCCGAGAATAATGGTTGTTCTATTTATATGAGAGATATGTTTTATGGTCATGCTCCGCTGGTGAATGGTTTATTCTAAATGAATCTCGAGCGTAATGTTACACATATTCATAGTGTGAATACCAAAAGATGTAAGGTTGATAATGATAGTCCCACATACTTGTGGCACTGCCGCCTTGGTCACATAGGTGTCAAACGCATGAAGAAGCTCCATGCAGATGGACCTTTGGAGTCTCTTGATTACGAATCATTTGACACGTGCGAACCATGCCTCATGGGTAAAATGACCAAGACTCCGTTCTCAAGAACAATGGAGCGAGCAATCAACTTATTGGAAATCATACATACTGATGTGTGCGGTCCAATGAGTGTTGAGGCTCGCGGTGGCTATCGTTATGTTCTCACCCTCACTCATGACTTGAGTAGATATGGGTATGTCTACTTAATGAAACACAAGTCTGAGACCTTTGAAAAGTTCAAGGAATTTCAGAGTGAGGTTGAGAATCAACGTGACAGGAAAATCAAGTTCTTGCGATCAGATCGTGGGGGGGGAATACTTGAGTCACGAATTTGGCACACACTTAAGACAATGTGGAATAGTTTCACAACTCATGCCGCCTGGAACACCTCAGCGTAATGGTGTGTCCGAACATCGTAATCGCACTCTATTGGATATGGTGTGATCTATGATGTTTACTGCTGTCATTTTGGGGCTATGCTTTAGAGACTGCCGCATTCACTTTAAATAGGGTTCCGTCGAAATCCGTTGAGACGACACCGTATGAATTATGGTTTGGGAAGAAACCTAAGTTGTCGTTTCTAAAAGTTTGGGGATGTGATGCTGATGTCAAGAAACTTCAACCTGAAAAGCTCGAACCCAAGTCGGAAAAATGCGTCTTCATAGGATACCCTAAAGAAACTATTGGGTATACCTTCTACCTTAGATCCGAAGGCAAGATCTTTGTTGCCAAGAATGGATCCTTTCTAGAGAAAGAGTTTCTCTCGAAAGAAATAAGTGGGAGGAAAGTAGAACTCGATGAAGTATTACCTCTTGAACCGGTAAGTGGCGCAGCTCAAGAAAATGTTCCTGAGGTGCCTGCACCGACTAGAGAGGAAGTTAATGATGATGATCATGAAGCTTCAGATCAAGTTGCTACTGAACTTCATAGGTCCACAAGGTCACGTTCCGCACCAGAGTGGTACGGCAACCCTGTCTTGGAAATCATGTTGTTAGACAACGGTGAACCTTCGAACTATGAGGAAGCGATGGCGGGCCCAGATTCCGACAAATGGCTGGAAGCCATGAAATCCGAGATAGGATCCATGTATGAAAATGAAGTATGGACTTTGACTGGCTTGCCCGATGATCGGCGAGCCATAGAAAATAAATGGATCTTTAAGAAGAAGACAGACGCGGATGGTAATGTAACCATCTATAAAGCTCGGCTTGTCGCTAAGGGTTATCGACAAGTTCAAGGGGTTGACTACGATGAGACTTTCTCACCCGTAGCGAAGCTGAAGTCCGTCCGAATCATGTTAGCAATTGCCGCATTCTATGATTATGAGATATGGCAAATGGACGTCAAAACGGCATTCCTTAATGGTTTCCTTAAGGAAGAATTGTATATGATGCAGCCGGAAGGTTTTGTCGATCCTAAGAATGCTGACAAGGTGTGCAAGCTCCAACGCTTGATTTATGGGCTGGTGCAAGCATCTCGGAGTTGGAACATTTATTTTGATGAGATGATCAAAGCGTTTGGGTTTACGCAGACTTATGGAGAAGCCTGCATTTACAAGAAAGTGAATGGGAGCTCTGTAGCATTTCTCATATTGTATGTGGATGACATATTGTTGATGGGAAATGATATAGAATTCTTGGAAAGAATAAAGGCCTACTTGAATAAGTGTTTTTCAATGAAGGATCTTGGAGAAGCTGCTTACATATTAGGCATCAAGATCTATAGAGATAGATCGAGACGCCACATTGGTCTTTCACAGAGTACGTACCTTGACAAGATATTGAAGAAGTTCAATATGGACCAGTCAAAGAAGGGGTTCTTGCATGTATTACAAGGTACGAGATTGAGCACGGCTCAATGCCCGACCACGGCAGAAGATAGAGAAAAGATGAGTGTCATCCCCTATGCCTCGGCCATAGGGACTATCATGTATGCTATGCTGTGTACCAGACCTGATGTAAACCTTGCCGTAAGTTTGGTAGGAAGGTACCAAAGTAATCCCGGCATGGAACACTGGACAGCGGTCAACAATATCCTGAAGTACCTGAAGAGGACTAAGGATATGTTTCTCGTTTATGGAGGTGATGAAGAGCTCATCGTAAAGGGTTACGTCGATGCTAGCTTCGACACAGATCTGGATGACTCTAAGTCACAAACCGGATACGTGTATATTTTGAATGGTGGGTCAGTAAGCTGGTGCAGTTGCAAGCAAAGCGTTGTGGCGGGATCTACATGTGAAGCGGAGTACATGGCAGCCTCGGACGCAGCACAAGAGGCAATCTGGGTGAAGGAGTTCATTACCGACCTAGGAGTCATACCCAATGCGTCGGGCCCGATGACTCTCTTCTGTGACAACACTGGAGCTATTGCCCTTGCCAAGGAGCCCAGGATTCACAGGAAGACCAGGCATATCAAGTGTCGCTTCAACTCCATTCGTGAAAGTGTTCGAAATGGAGACACAGATATTTGTAAAGTACATACGGACCTGAATGAGGCAGATCCGTTGACTAAACCTCTCCCTAGAGCAAAACATGATCAACACCAGAACTGCATGGGTGTTCGATTCATCACAATGTAACTAGACTATTGACTCTAGTGCAAGTGGGAGACTGTTGGAAATATGCCCTAGAGGCAATAATAAAATGGTTATTGTTATATTTCTTTGTTCATGATAATTGTCTGTTGTTCATGCTATAATTGTGTTATCCGGAAATCGTAATACATGTGTGAATACATAGACCACAACACATCCCTAGTGAGCCTCTAGTTTACTAGCTCGTTGATCAAAAGATAATCATGGTTTCCAGACTATGGACATTGGATATCATTGATAACGGGATCACATCATTAGGAGAATGATGTGATGGACAAGACCCAATCCTAAGCATAGCTCAAAGATCGTGTAGTTGATTTGATATAGCTTTTCCGAATGTCAAGTATCATTTCCTTAGACCATGAGATTGTGCAAATCTCGAATACTGTAGGAGTGCTTTGGGTGTGCGAAACGTCACAACGTAACTGGGTGACTATAAAGGTACACTACAGGTATCTCCGAAAGTGTCTGTTGGGTTGGCACAAATCGAGACTGGGATTTGTCACTCCGTATGACGGAGAGGTATCTCTGGGCCCACTCGGTAATGCATCATCATAATGAGCTCAATGTGACCAAGTGGTTGATCACGGGATCATGCATTACGGTACGAGTAAAGTGACTTGCCGGTAACGAGATTGAACAAGGTATTGGGATACCGACGATCGAGTCTCGGGCAAGTAACGTACCGATTGACAAAGGGAATTGTATACGGGATTGATTGAATCCTCGACATCATGGTTCATCCGATGAGATCATCGAGGAGCATGTAGGAGCCAACATGGGTATCCAGATCCCACTGTTGGTTATTGACCGGAGAGTCGTCTTGGTTATGTCTGCGTGTCTCCCGAACACGTAGGGTCTACACACTTAAGGTTCGTTGACGCTAGGGTTGTTGAGATATTAGTATACGGTAACCCGAAAGTTGGTTGGAGTCCCGGATGAGATCCCGGACGTCACGAGGAGTTCCGGAATGGTCCGGAGGTAAAGATTTATATATAGGAAGTGCTATTTCGGCTATCGGGACAAGTTTCGGGGTCACCGGTATTGTACCGGGACCACCGGAAGGGTCCCGGGGGTCCACTAGGTGGGGCCACCTATCCTGGAGGGCCCCATGAGTTAAAGTGGGAGGGGAACCAGCCCCTAGTGGGCTGGTGCGCCCCCCTTGGGCCTCCCCCTACGCCTAGGGTTGGAAACCCTAGGGGTGGGGGCGCCCCACTTGGCTTGGGGGGCACTCCACCCCCTTGGCCGCCGCCCCCCTTGGAGATCCCATCTCCTAGGGCCGGCATCCCCCTAGGGGTCCTATATATAGTGGGCGGAGGGAGGGCAGCCGCACCCTAGCCCCTGGCGCCTCCCTCTCCCTCCCGTGACACTCCTCCCTCTCCCTGAGCTTGGCGAAGCCCTGCCGAGATCACCGTTGCTTCCACCACCATGCCGTCGTGCTGCTGGATCTTCATCAACCTCTCCTTCCCCCTTGATGGATCAAGTTGGAGGAGACGTCTTCCCAACCGTACGTGTGTTGAATGCGGAGGTGCCGTCCGTTCGGCGCTAGGTCATCGGTGATTTGGATCACGACGAGTACGACTCCATCAACCCCGTTCTCTTGAACACTTCCGCGCGCGATCTACAAGGGTATGTAGATGCACTCCTGTCTCCCTCGTTGCTAGATGACTCCATAGATTGATCTTGGTGATGCGTAGAAAATTTTAAAATTCTTCTACGTTCCCCAACAGTCGATACCATCAACTTGACGTTTTTGTTCGAGTCGGCAAGTTGACACCGCCGCGTACAGAGTCGCCGATACCGTCAAGTGGTCCAAAACCCTTTTTGCTGATTAGACACTGTTTAAATTCCCGAAGGCATCAACTGGTACTGTTATTATTACTCCCCAGCGCAAAGACCAAAAGCGACAAGGCGGAGTCTATTCCATCACATCAAGCGTCAAACCCCATGGTTTCAATACTGGTGTACCTTTGACTAGTACATCACCTGAACCAAAATCAGTTTTTCTTTTGTCAAACTCTGATTGCTACATGGATGCAAGGAATCTACCAGGAAGTTAATTCTGTTCCGCAACTCCGCCGGCGAGTCCGGTCCGAGGTTGCGGAGCGAGAGCGAGCGTCGTAGACGAAGTAGTCGAAGTAGTCGAACGTGCGAAAGTAAACGACACAAAGAGATATGGAGGAGACCAGCTTTATTAATCAATGATCAGAGATTACAATGATAGCTCCTCGTTGCCTTATATAGGGACTAGGGGGTCAAGGGATAAGTACCCACTTAACGTAAAGTGGGGGAAATGGGAGGGGCTACCCCGTGCGATACGCACGAGGCCGCCGCCACACCCTCGGTGGCCCTGGTTTCCCAACACTCCCCTGTGGGTAATTATCCGTATGTCCATGCCTCAAAACTCCGAAAAACCCAGTGGGAAAAATATGGAGAAAGGGCACATAGTATACGTTGTTGTATTGCACGAATTGCCTCGTCAAAAACCTCGTGTGAGAAACATCAGGAAAACTCACTCAAGGGAAAAAGAGTACAATCCACTCAACCATCGAGTTGAGTACTCGATCATCAGGATTGAGATTTTAGCGACGAGTTTGTGAAGTTTCACCCCCTGAACCTTGCATCTCTCTAAGTCTCATCATACCGATTCCATGCACACACCTCTCTAAGGTTGATGCCGGTAATGATTTAGTGAACATATCAGCAATATTGTCACAGGACTTAGTATGCAAAACTCTCACCTCGTTCAACTGTTGCAGCTCATGTGCATAGAAAAACTTGGGACTAATATGCTTTGTGAGGTTACTCTTCACATAACCCAGCTGTACTTGTGCAACACAAGCAGCATTATCTTCATAGATAATGGTAGGGGTTTGTACGGTGTTCAGCCCACATGTCTGCTAAATGTGGCCGATCATCCGCCGAAGCGATACACACTCTTTTGACGCTTTGAATAGTGCCATGATTTCCGAGTGGTTCGTGGAAGTCGACACAAGTGTTTGCTTGGACGATTTCCAGGAAAACGCAGTTCCACCACAAAGGAAAACATATCCAGTCTGCGATTTGCAATCATGCGGGTCCGATAGGTACCCAGCATCGGCATAGCCTATAATAGATAGGTCTTGGTTTATTTTATAAAATAGGCCAAGATCTTTGGTCCCTTGCAGGTAACGGAAGACGTCCTTGACACCTTTCCAATGCCTCTTGGTAGGTTCAGAACTGTACCGAGCAAGCAAACTGACGGCGAGCGCAATGTCTGGCCATGTACAGTTTGCGAGATACATGAGTGCTCCAACTGCACTCAGATAAGGAAACTCTGGTCCCAGAGTTTCCTCCCCCTCTTCCTTTGGCCTGAACGGGTCCTTGTCTGGCTGTAAAGACCTCCCTACCATCGGGGTCTTAGAAGGATATGCCTTATCAAATCCAAATCTTTCCAACACCTTCTGGGTGTAGGCCGACTGGTGCACTAGAATCCCATCAGGGGAAGGTTCAAGTTGCAGACCTAGACAGAACTTGGTTTTACCCAAATCCTTCATCTCGAATTCTGACATCAGGTAGGAACTCGCTTCCTCAATATCCTCAGGCGTACCAATTATGTTTTAATCATCCACGTACACCGAGATTATACAGAATCCATCTTGGGATCGCCGTATGAAAACACATGGGCAATCTTTGTTGCTCGTGTAGCCCTTCTCATGAAGGAAATCACTTAAGCAATTATACCACATTCTACCAGACTGTCTGAGTCCGTACAGTGCCTTTTGAAGTTGAACACTGTATAGACCCCTGTTTGCTCTATCATGGTTCGGAACGGGGATACCCTCTGGAACCTTCATGTATATGTTCGAATCCAAGTTACCATACAGGTAAGCAGTGACAACATCCATTAGTTTCATTTTCAAGCCCATGTTTACTACCATCGAGATCAAGTATCTAAAGGTAACTCCATCCATGACCGGGGAATAAGTCTCCTCAAAATCGACACCTGGTCGTTGAGTGAACCCTTGAGCGACGAGCCTTGCTTTGTACCGTACTACCTTATTATTTTCATCTCTCTTTCGAACAAAAACCCACCTATGGCCAACAGGGCGAATGTGGGGAGGAGTTCGACAAACTGGTCCGAACACCTTCCTTTTGTTGAGAGATAATAATTCGGCAGTAATTGCCTGCTGCCAATCTTTCCAATCCGACCTTTTCTTGCAATCAGCGAGCGTGTTAGGCTCAGGGTCAAGATCTATGATTGAGGCAATTTTCGTAGCAAAGTTGATGTCGACAATCACCGTTGCTCGGTTCAGGGACTCCCCCGTATAAATATAATTTATGGCCATTTCGTCATGGAGCGCATCCGGCGCAAACACTTGCTCTACCAAATTTCCCATTATGGGAGCAAGGTCCTTTAGATTTCCCGCGCCGATGTGTGCGCTCACATCTCCGCTGGGTGTTTCCCCTATGGGAAAGTTTAAGTCCGGAATTTCGTGCACTGAATTTTCCGTACTTGTGCCAGGTCTCGACTGGCTCCCCGTTTCAATTTGGGGTACTTTGGCGACAGGCTGTAATAAATCTCTCTTATCCTTTTTCGTCGGGCGTCCCCGAGTACTTGGGATTTGAGAAGCCGGATTTCTCGTCCTTTTAGGCCTTTGGACGGGAGCGGGTATACCATCGTTTTTCTTTGGTATTTCAACCCTTTCCGGTGCATTGCGCGCGTGCACATGCGATTTTGTCATAGTCTTTAAGTCACTAAAGTGGTCAGGCAGTTGATTTGCTAATGACTGCTAATCTATTATCTTTTGGACTTCTCTCTCACTCTCAGCAGTGCGCGGGTCATGAGCGTGGATCCCCGTGGCTTGCCACGTGTTTTCTCAACTTTTAGCATCAAGGGGTTGATTCTCTCCCCCTAAAGTCGGGAAAAGATCCTCGTCAAAAATGCAATCAGCAAAACGGGTCGTGTGACAGTCACCTATCATGGGGTCCAGATACCTGATTATGGACACGGTCTCATAACCAATGTATATCCCCGACTTACGGAGCGGGCCCATCACTGATCGCTGAGGGGGTGGTATTGGTACATATACCTGGCAACCGAACCTGCGAAGGTGGGAAATTTTCGGTGCCAACCCTTGCGCAAGTTGAACAGGAGAGTGGATGTTGTAGGCCGACGGTCTAAAGTTGATGAGATTGGCCGCGTGTAACATAGTGTGGCCCCAGCATGTAGTTGGTAAATTACAACCCTGAAGGAGCGGTCGGGTAATGAATTTAATTGTTTTAATTAATGCCTCGGCAAGTCCATTTTGTGTATGAACATGTGGTACCGAGTGCTCAACTTTGATTCCCATTGCCATGCAATAATCATCGAACACCTTTGAAGTAAATTCTCCGGCGTTGTCCATTCGAATAGACTTTATACGATAATCCGGGAAATTATTCCTCATTTGTATGATCTATGAGATCAATTTTGCAAAGGCATGGTTCCGTGTTGACAGCAGGCAAACATTGGACCATTTAAAGGAAGCATCAATGAGCACCATGAAGTACCGAAATGGCCCCGTGAGGGGCTGAATTGGACCGCATATGTCCCCTTGGATATGTTCCAAGAACGCGGGGATTTCATCCCTCACCTTGAGGGGCGATGGCCTAATGACTAACTTCCCCTTAGCGCATGCGGAGCACACGAAATCATCGGGATTCGGGAAGTTCTTCACGTTAACATTATGGCCATGCGAGTTATTAATTATATTTCTCATCATCCTAAGTCCGGGGTGGCCTAACCTATCGTGCCAGAGGCAGAAGAGTTCAGAGCTTCTAAAAACGGTCTTGAGGGTAGTGTACACGGGCGGTGCTACTATTTTAGTGTAGTATAGCCCTGTGTCAAACGAAGGAAGCCTTTCGATAACATGTTTACCACTTGCATCCCGCTTTGTGATGAGTAGGCACTCCTTGCCGTTTTCATCATCGGTCTCAGCATGGAAACCATTAGCGCGGATGTCTCTAAAGCTCAAAAGAGTACGAGTCGACTCCGGGTACAACAACGCATCATTAATGATCAAAGTTGTTCCCATAGGAAGTATAATAGTGGCTCGTCCGGAGCCAACTATGTGCGAACCGCAGCCGGCGATTGTCATAATACTTCCCGGAGGTTTTTTAATAGACTCAAAGTACTTAGTTTCTCGTAAAATGGTATGTGTAGTTGCGCTATCGGCAAGGCACGTTCCTTCCATTCGGGCGCCACACACGTTCTAAAATATGACATATAATTAATGTAATTAGGAAGACGCTACATTAATAATAAATGCACACATTCCAGAACATAACATACTATCATGTATAAATAATGGAATAAATGAATAAATGTCATCCAATCGCCAAAGTAAAGAATAAGTTTATGCTCTCATAGAGCTTACAACCAAATCGAATTTATTGTATCAAATCACGAAATCATGATAACCAAAGGGGTATGCTAAGTAGACTCGGTGAAGAAGCCATTGACCTCGGCCGCAATCTCCATACTAGTGAGCTGATCCTCCTTAGAAATCATCTTGGAGGCAGCATCAACATCTAGTTGCGGCACCGCCGAGGCCACCATGTGGTCAACCTCCATGGCAACGTTTGCGTCACTAGAGACAGCCACAGCCGCCGCGATGGACACCATGGGGGGCGCCGCGATGGGCACAGCAGGGGGCGTAGAGATCATCACGGGTGCCGCCATGGGCGCCAGTGGTGCTCCCTCCAGAACCAAGGCGAGGTGCGTCTCACACGCCTTCCGGGCCTTATATGCATCAACGACATCCTATGGTGTGCGACACTGGCGGGAGAAATGCTCCACCGAGCCACACCGAAAGCAGTCCTGAGGCCTCTGCCCCCCTTGCCTGGCTTTCGCTGCTTAGCTGGGGCGGAGGGCTGAGGGCCCTTCTTCTTTCCCTTGCGGCCCCTCTTCTTCTGTTGAGGCTTGCGAACTTTGAGAGCATTCACCTCCTGGCGAGAACTCCCCCCAAGTGGTTGCGCGGCAAAGTTCTTTTTCAGAACCTCGTCTTGCGCCTCTGCCACCTGGAGGATGTCAATCAACTCTGAACACCTCGTGTAGTTGCCCTGGCGGTAGTTCCGTGTGGACAGGACCGCGTCAGGGTGGAAAGTGGATAGGGTTTTCTCAATCTTCTGAGTATCGGTAATCTGAGTACCACACATCTGAAGAGTCGTACAAATCCGGTGCAGAGCCGAATTGTACTCCCCAACCGTCTTGAAGTCCGCAAACCTCAAACGGATCCACTCTGCCTCTGCACGTGGCTTCATAGTGTACTTCAGCCGCTCAAACCGCTGCTTAAGAGCGGTCCAAAGGCCAGAAGCACTGCGCTCAACCATATACTCATCTTTCAGAGTAGGTGACAGGTGATGACGGAGAAAGTGCAGAGCCTGCGCATTCTCAGTTTCAAACTTGGGATCAGTGGCGGCCAGCTGGGCCCCCTTACCGATCGCCCTCAGGAGGGTATTGCCCTGGAGAAAAATCTCACAGTCCGAGGCCCATGACAGGTAGTTCATCCCCGTCTGGGCCAACTCAGCAAACTCCTTGTGGACAATTCCGGCCATCTGCGATTTATGCAAAAATCATGAGATTACAGCAGGTAATCTTTTGCACAAAGCGATGTTGATAAACTTATTCAATAAAAGGACGTTCCAATATTTAAAACATGCTATTATATGACTTACTAAATGATTAAGAGTGCTAAACAATTAATCTACAGCAGTAAAATCATACAATAATATCATGTTACAAAGGATAGCATGTTAAGCGCATCTAGTATGTGAAAACTAGCCAAAAAAATGAATTCCTGAGGCATTTTAAAGCCTAGATACGCATATTTCAGCAAAAACAGACAGTTCCAGGGGCTTCTACGCGAAATATTACAGCAGAAATAAACTACGCGTAAAAATAGGAAACTACAGGGGCTAAAATGCAAAATTTCCATGCGCGCGTGCTGTTCAGCTCGGTCCGGTTCGGCAGCGGGCCGAGAATGAGCCGTCGACCCATTTAGCTAGCACCGGCCACACCTCTCTTTTTTTGAGAGAGAGGGCCAACAGCCGGGGCCCAGATGGGCCCAGCAGCCAGCAGGCCGGCCCAGGCGCTGTTGCCTTCGACGCTGGGGTTTCCCCTAGCGCCCGCAACGTGGGTGCGGCGGCGGCCCGTGGATGGCCAGCACGCGCGGCTGCGGCTGGCGCGGGGCTGCGTCAGCACGCGGCACCGGCGGCCATCGGGATGCGGCGACGAGCGCGCGCGGCTGCGGCTGGCGCGGGGCTGCGTCAGCACACGACGTCGGCGGCCACAGCACGGCGTCGGCAGGACAAGCGGGCGGCGGCCATCGGGATGCGGCGAAGCGCGGGTCAGGGGCTGGGCGGCGTGGCCAGCAGGCCTGCACGGGGATGGCGGCCATGCGCAGCGTCGCCCGGCGGGGCAGATGCGGGCAGGAGCAGCGGGGGCGCGACGGCCCTCCGAGCAGCATGGTGCCAGCAGGGCACGGGGCGGCGCGCAGTCGTGCGCGACCAGCGGGGTCGTGACCGGCGATGGCTACGGCGTGCGGCGACGGCAGCCAGCAGGCTAGCAAGGCCATAGCGACGCCGTTGATGGCTTGGCACGGCGTCATCTAGACGCCAGCCTCGGGATGCAGGTCTTCGTCGTGTTCATCCGGAACTCCGACGATGCATGGCACAGCAGGTGCTTTTGCGGCGGTACCGTGACTATCTGGGTCACGATCTGTACCGACTCCCTATAGTGCAGTCAACAAGTTCCTCTTGATCCAAGAACATCGACATTGGTCGGCAACATATTCATCAGCTCGGTTCTTGGGAGAAAAATCCACACCATAGGTAGATTGAATCCGAAAAAATAGACTAATCGCAAAAACGGAATCGCGAGAACGTGAGGAATCCATTTTTGCAAAAAGAGGGATCGGATCTTATACCTCCGCGGGATCGACGAAAGCCTGCGTGATGCAGGCTTGACGGAGAGTTGATGGAGCGAAGCGTGCTGATAACGTGTTCTGCAACTCTGCCGGCGAGTCCGGTCCGAGGTTGCGGAGCGAGAGCGAGCGTCGTAGACGAAGTAGTCGAATGTGCGAAAGTAAACGACACAGAGAGATATGGAGGAGACCAGCTTTATTAATCAATGATCAGAAATTACAATGATAGCTCCTTGTTGCTTTATATAGGGACTAGGGGGTCAAGGGATATGTACCCACTTAACGTAAAGTGGGGGAAACGGGAGGGGCTACCCTAGTCCTGGCCATCTCAGGCCCGGCCCTGTCGGCCCACCCAGGCCCGACCCTAAAATCCTGGGCCTAGGCCCGATGGGCTTGTCCATGGGCCGGGCTTGGGCCTGAGTTTTGAGCCCATCAGCAGGGCCTGAACGGGCTTGGGCTTGGCATATTGGCATTTTAAGAAAGAGGCCCGGCCCACGGCCCTAAGCCCTAAGGGCTTTTCAGAGCTTTTTATGGGATTGGCCGGGCTTGGGCTTAAAAAATAGGCCCGATGGTAGGGTCTGGGAGGGCCTGAGCCTCAGTTTTCAGCCATGGGCTTTTTTAGGCCCGGCCCAAGCCCGGCCCGACCCGGCCCATGGCCAGATATAGGCTACCCGTGCGATACGCACGAGGCCGTCGCCACACCCTCGGTGGCGCCGGTTTCCCAACAAATTCAAGAAGTAAAGATGGAAAGGCTACTACGTGGGTTTACACGTGATCAGAGGCAAGCTATCCGCACGCAAATCTTGCAGGCCTTGGTTGATGCGGATCCAATAAAAAAATACAGATTGACCGACACACGATCCAGAGGAAAAAGCGGACGTGAACTCTTCCAAACCAACCACGACTCGGAAGTGACAGCGATCTCCGCCGCTACGGAACTGCCTCGTGCTGCTCCGTTTGGCCTTGGCCCATCCGGCCGGCGTCCTCCAGGCCACTGCTCCGCCTTGAGCGGCTGCGCCTCTCTCGAGCCACCCGAACTTGCGGCCCTGGAACGTCTCACTCGCCTCAGCCGGCCGCCTGACCCGCCTCCGTTGTCTGCACCTGGAGCCGCCTCCGCTGTCACCAGGACACCGCCCTCCGCGGCTGTAAGCGCGCCTCACTGGCTGTCCGCCTCCGATGTACGGCCTTGCAGCCGCTGCTCACCTCTGCGGGTGTGGTCTAAAGACACCGTCGCCAAGTCACCATCATGGCCGAATTGAATCGCCGCCTCTCAAATCACCTTTGCGCGTCCTCAAGCCGCCGTGAGCCGCCGCTGGAGCTCTGACCCGCTACTGAAAACTGCTTGCGGGCTGCCATTGTGCTCACCTCTGCTGTCCGCGTGCACCTCACAGAGAACGTTTTCGCTACATCCTCGAGCGCCGCCCTCCACCGTCTTACCACGACGCCTCTCTTCGCTGGGGGCTTCTGTTCCGGGCTGCTATGCTTCGACTCATCTTGCGCCTCCACCAAGCCGCCGGGGGCCTCCTCAGCCGTCGCTATGGGCTGTTGCCACCTCTGTCACCGTGCGCCGTTGTCACCTTGCCGACCTCGCCTTGGTTGCCTTTGCTGCACATCAAGCCGTCGGCGTGGGCCTGCCTGTGTATCGTCTCTGTAAGTAGCCTCGCCTCAGACATCTCGCGCCAAGTCACCGGCCTCGCCGTCTGCCTCTGTGTCGCCAAAGTCACTGTGGCCGACTTCATGGCCGAGCCGCCTCTACAGCCTCACTGGGGGAGCCTTCTCAGCCTCGCTGACCGTGCGACCCATCTCTGGGTTGCCTTTGCTGAGACCCGTCTCGTAGAAGCTGCCTCGCGGCCGTTGTCAAGCTATTGTACCGCCGCTGCTGATTGACGAGGAGTACTAGTTTTTTTTTAGCTGAGGAGTACTAGTTTTGCTCTAAGTGAATGTGTGCTACTGTTCAAGCAAAATAGCAAAAGAGAGTATGAGCTGCTGAGCTGCCAAACCAAGCATATACTTGATGCATCTGGCAATAGGGCATGAAGTGTTTACATGGAAGGTCAAGTCAAAAAGGTCAACCATATTATCAGGAGATGTGCGTTGGCAGTTTTTGATGAAGCGGTCACGTGTATGGCTGTTATCACAGAAGGGTAGCTACTAGAGATGTTCAGATGAGTTGCTATCAACATCCGAAAAATATATCAGGACAATTGTTCATTACAAATGAGACGTTATACTACGTCGGTTTTTGAAGCCATGGCTGAATTACCTGTCTGCACCCATGGCTGATTCACCCGCGTCCGTGCCGCCTTTGAGCCCGTAGAGGCCATCTTGAGTTGCCGGGGCCACTCTAAGCCGCCATCGAGCGCGGGCCTCCGGGGCCGCATTGAGCCGCCTCTGCTGCGTTGAGCCACCGGGGCCATGTTGAGCCACCTCTGATGTATTGAAGCCGCCAGGGCCGCGTTGAGCCGTCTCTGTTGTGAGATCATCAGGCATTCACAAATATCAGGTGATATCCATCTAAGTTTGATTTATTAGCACATGTTGTTTTTGTTAAAGAACAAGTTTATTTTTGCTTTACAATATTGTTTATGCAGGGCAATTATTTATGACAAAAATATACCGCGAGGCACGCCAACATATTTTGGCACAGGTGGTCGTCGTTACTCAACGGACTCCCGCACCGTCTTACAACGTCATGGCCGTCTCTCGCAACCGCATCGGCTTACAAGGTCATGGCCGCCTCTCGCAACCGCACCGGCTTACAACACCGTGGCCGCCTCTCGCAACCGCACCGGTTTACAACGCCGCGGTCGACTCTCCCGTCCACACCGGTTTAAAACGCCGCGGCCAAAAAATCTGTCAGCGCCCGCGGCCGACTCGGCCGTGATTGATTACAGTTTCACCACGGTGATCATCAACTCCACGGTGATAATTGCTAACCTAACGCATCAGGTGAAATCCATCCAACATATTTTTATATATTATATATTGCTTTCTTTAAAAGAGCAATTACTCCGGTTTGCAAGTTGTCCCATGCAGGATTCAAACCAGTCTATATCACAGTTAATTATGAAGAATCTCAAGCCAACTCCTCAAGTCACCTTGAGACTCGGGGGCTATGATAACATGACTTAGCAAATATCATGAGATTTAAGACCCCGGGTCATTGGAGGGAAAATAACCCGGTGCCGGAGGCTACCGCCATATTGGTGAAAATTTAAAGGCCGTCAGAAAATTTCCGGCTCACAATGATGCTTCGGTTTACAATCTGGCTCAAGGTAAACCTGTCTCCCACAAAGCTCTGAAGCTCTCAATATCCGGTTTGAAATTCCGGTTTAAAAAGAATTCATTTCCCGCAAGCTCAAGTTTTTTTAGAAAAAATTACAGGGACCAAAGAGAGTTTGTTGCACAGGACAACTCAAACATAGGCACCCGGCGAGCACAGCTCAGAAATATATCACTTGGGGCTTCCGGCTTATTGAGCTAAGCTATGATTACCCTTTGATCCGGCTCATGGCCACAATTACAGGTCATTTGGGGGCTTCCTATTCAAATACAGGTCGTATTCGAACCAAAGAGAACATAGCTGTCGTAACCCTTTTGATCGGCGCAAAGCCAAACTCACTAGGGGGCTTCTTGATCGTATTTGAATCATAGATTAACCCCTTTTGGGTCCGACTTGGATCGTATTCGAATCAGGGTCGTTAAAAACCTCTCAAGGTCATTTGGGGGCTTCTTGTTCAAACATAGGTTGTATTCGAACCAAAGAGAACATAGCTGTCGGTACCCTCTTGATCGACACAACGCCAAAGCCACTGGGGGCTACATGATCGTATTCGAATCCTAGCTTAACCCCTTTGGAACGGTTTACTGATCGTATTCGAATCAGAAACCTCGATTTTTACTTGGTTTAAGTTTTTGCAAACAATCTTTTGAGTTTTGATCCTTTTTGCTCATATCTGAAGCATATAAGTGTGGTTTCATTTAAACCCGGCTTGGCTTTGGACGATAAGTCGCCAGCATGTGACAATCATCATATATTTGGAAGTATTGGCTTCTAAGGATTGGGTTATCAGCCTTACTACACAGGTCATGTAAATCGGCAGTACAAATTAAATATCATGATGGTTATATGTGGGATATTATGATCCGCCCTGCGATAAATCGCCAGGGGATCTTGTGATTTACTTATGTGCAGGATAAGACTACATTTGAGTAGTTACCCGTCCAAGCTTTTGACGTTAAGTCGCCAGGGCATATGTTGTTTAAACTCTGTGCATGATTTACAGAGCTATGACTTACATAAATGATTAAGTTCCAGCCCATCATCAAAGATTGAAATTGGTGTCTCAAAAGGGTTATCAATTCTTGATTTTCTCAAAGGATATGACTTACAATGGAGGCATATTAAATCGCCATCGGCCAAGAGCTGCTGGGTATTTAAACTTCGGATTTACTTGTCAACAGATAAGGTATTCAAAGTCGCTTTGGCGCAATGGCTATTATTTTATCAATGGATATGATTTATTCTATAATGGAAAGAACAGTCCCAAGTTGCTGCAGGTTTACAACCCGGCACTTGGGGGCTACATTATTCAGTTTGAGATTATATCAAATATGCAAGTCCCATGTTACTGCCAGCATGCACCATGGCACTTGGGGGCTAATGCAAAGACAATTTTACTGGCCTTATTAAAGACCTGGCTCATCACATCATAATGAGCCGGCCCTTGGGGCTACCAATTTCTCCTGTAAACAATTCAAGGTACACAAGTTTTATTCCATTATATTGAAGGGTCCACTGCTCAGTTGGTAAAGCACAAAGCTCTTAACCTTGTGGACGTGGGTTCAAGCCCCATGATGGGGGTTACATCATATGATGTTCTTTTCAAAAGAAGTATATGAAGGAAATATGCCCTAGAGGCAATAATAAAGTTATTATTTATTTCCTTATATCATGATAAATGTTTATTATTCATGCTATAATTGTATTAACCGGAAACATAATACATGTGTGAATACATAGAAAAACAGAATGTCACTAGTATGCCTCTACTTGACTAGCTCGTTAATCAAAGATGGTTATGTTTCCTAACCATGGACAAAGAGTTGTTATTTGATTAATGGGATCACATCATTAGGTGAATGATCCGATTGAGATGACCCATTCCATTAGCTTAGCACCCGATCGTTTAGTATGTTGCTATTGCTTTCTTCATGACTTAAACATGTTCCTATGACTATGAGATTATGCAACTCCCATTTATCGGAGGAACACTTTGTGTGCTACCAAACGTCACAACGTAACTGGGTGATTATAAAGGAGCTCTACAGGTGTCTCCAAAGGTACATGTTGGGTTGGCGTATTTCGAGATTAGGATTTGTCACTCCGATTGTCGGAGAGGTATCTCTGGGCCCTCTCGGTAATGCACATCACTTAAGCCTTGCAAGCAATGCAACTAATGAGTTAGTTGCAAGATGATGTATTACAGAACGAGTAAAGAGACTTGCCGGTAACGAGATTGAACTAGGTATTGAGATACCGACGATCGAATCTCGGGCAAGTAACATACCGATGACAAAGGGAACAACGTATGTTGTTATGCGGTCTGACCGATAAAGATCTTCGTAGAGTATGTGGGAGCCAATATGAGCATCCAGGTTCCGCTATTGGTTATTGACCGGAGACGTGTCTCGGTCATGTCTACATTGTTCTCGAACCCGTAGGGTCCGCACGCTTAAGGTTTCGATGACAGTTATATTATGAGTTTTTATGAGTTTTGATGTACCGAAGGAGTTCGGAGTCCCGGATGAGATCAGGGACATGACGAGGAGTCTCGAAATGGTCGAGACATAAAGATCGATATATTGGATGACTATATTCGGACATCGGAAAGGTTCCGAGTGGTTCGGGTATTTTTCGGAGTACCGGGGAGTTACGGGAATACGGGAGAAGAAGTATATGGGCCTTATTGGGCTTTAGGGGAGAGGGAGAGGCAGGCCGCGCGCCCCCCCAAGGCCTAGTCCGAATTGGACTAGGGGGAGAGGCTGCGCCCCCTCCTTCCTTCTCTTCCCTCTTCCCCTTCCTTGTCTCCTACTCCTGCTACATGGAAGGACTCCTAGTTGGACTAGGAAAGGGGGAATCCTACTCCCGGTGGGAGTAGGACTCCCCTAGGGCGCGCCATAGAGAGGGCCGGCCCTCCCCTCCTCCACTCCTTTATATACGGGGGCAGGGGGCACCCCATAGACACACAAGTTGATCTTCGTGATCGTTCCTTAGCCGTGTGCGGTGCCCCCCTCCACCATATTCCACCTCTGTCATATTGTAGTGGTGCTTAGGCGAAGCCTTGAGACGGTTGAACATCAAGATCGTCACCACGCCGTCGTGCTGACGGAACTCCTCCCCGAAGCTTTGCTGGATCGGAGCCCGGGGAGCGTCATCGAGCTGAACGTGTGCCAAGAACTCGGAGGTGCCGGAGTAACGGTGCTTGGATCGGTTGAACCGGGAAGACGTACGACTACTTCCTCTATGTTGCGTCAACGCTTCCGCTTCGGTCTACAAGGGTACATAGACAACACTCTCCCCTCTCGTTGCTATGCATCACCATGATCTTGCGTGTGCGTAGGAAATTTTTTGAAATTACTACGTTCCCCAACAGTGGTATCAGAGCCTAGGTTTTATGGTTTGATGTTATATGCACGAGTAGAACACAAGTGAGTTGTGGGCGATATAAGTCATACTATTTACCAGCATGTCATACTTTGGTTCGGCGGTATTGTTGGATGAAGCGACCCGGACCGACATTACGCGTACGCTTACGCGAGACTGGTTCTACCGCCGTGCTTTGCAAACAGGTGGCTGGCAGGTGTCAGTTTCTCCAACTTTAGTTGAACCGAGTGTGGCTATGCCCGGTCCTTGCGAAGGTTAAAACAGCACCAACTTGACAAACTATTGTTGTGGTTTTGATGCGTAGGTAAGATTGGTTCTTGCTTAAGCCCGTAGCAGCCACGTAAAACTTGCAACAAACAAAGTAGAGGACGTCTAACTTGTTTTTGCAGGGCATGTTGTGATGTGATATGGTCAAGGCATGATGCTAAATTTTATTGTATGAGATGATCATGTTTTGTAACCAAGTTATCGGCAACTGGCAGGAGCCATATGGTTGTCGCTTTATTGTATGCAATGCAATCGCCCTGTAATGCTTTACTTTATCACTAAGCGGTAGCGATAGTCGTAGAAGCATAAGATTGGCGAGACGACAACGATGCTACGATGGAGATCAAGGTGTCGCGCTGATGACGATGGTGATCATGACGGTGCTTCGGAGATGGAGATCACAAGCACAAGATGATGATGGCCATATCATATCACTTATATTGATTGCATGTGATGTTTATCTTTTATGCATCTTATCTTGCTTTGATTGACGGTAGCATTATAAGATGATCTCTCACTAAATTTCAAGATAAAAAGTGTTCTCCCTGAGTATGCACCGTTGCTAAAGTTCGTCGTGCCCAGACACCACGTGATGATCGGGTGTGATAAGCTCTACGTCCATCTACAACGGGTGCAAGCCAGTTTTGCACACGCAGAATACTCAGGTTAAACTTAACGAGCCTAGCATATGCAGATATGGCCTCGAAACACTGAGACCGAAAGGTCGAGCGTGAATCATATAGTAGATATGATCAACATAGTGATGTTCACCAATGAAGCTACTCCATCTCACGTGATGATCGGACATGGTTTAGTTGATTTGGATCACGTGATCACTTAGAGGATTAGAGGGATGTCTATCTAAGTGGGAGTTCTTAAGTAATATGATTAATTGAACTTTAATTTATCATGAACTTAGTCCTGGTAGTATTAGCATATCTATGTTGTAGATCAATAGCTCGCGTTGTTGCTTTCGTATGTTTATTTTGATATGTTCCTAGAGAAAACTGTGTTGAAAGATGTTAGTAGCAATGATGCGGATTGGATCCGTGATCTGAGGTTTATCCTCATTGCTGCACAGAAGAATTATGTCCTTGATGCACCGCTAGGTGACAGACCTATTGCAGGAGCAGATGCAGACGTTATGAACGTTTGGCTAGCTCAATATGATGACTACTTGATAGTTTAGTGCACCATGCTTAACGGCTTAGAATCGGGACGTCAAAGACGTTTTGAACGTCATTGACCATATGAGATGTTCTAGGA
Organism: Triticum aestivum; assembly: GCF_018294505.1. Lineage (NCBI taxonomy): Eukaryota > Viridiplantae > Streptophyta > Magnoliopsida > Poales > Poaceae > Triticum > Triticum aestivum. The sequence goes on along the minus strand of NC_057812.1, from coordinate 189,068,316 downwards.
GTTGAAGTTAATATTTCAAGCAAATACCCGAGTTGAGAGATATGAAGTCTCCAACAAGTTCTATAGCTAAAAGATGGAGGAGAATCGCTCAACTAGTGAGCATGTGCTCAGATTGTCTGGGTACTACAATTGCTTCAATCAAGTGGGAGTTAATCTTCCAGATAAAATAGTGATTGAAAGAATTCTCTAGTCACCATCACCAAGTTAGTAGAACTTCGTGATGAACTATGATATGCAAGGGATAACGGAAACGATTCTCAAGCTCTTCGTAATGCTGAAATTGACGAAGGTAGAAATCGAGAAAAACATCAAGTGTTGATGGTAGACAAGACCACTAGTGTCAAGAAAAGGGCAGAGGGAAGAAGGGGAACTTCAAGAAGAACAACAAGCAAGTTGCTGCTCAAGTGAAGAAGCCCAAGTCTGGTCCTAAGCCTGAGACTAAGTGCTTCTACTGCAAAGGGACTGGTCACTGGAAGCGGAACTACCCCAAGTGATTGGCGGATAAGAAGGATGGCAAAGTGAACAAAGGTATATTTGATACAGATTATTGATGTGTATTTTATTAGTGTTCGTAGCAACCCCTCGGTATTTGATACTGGTTCGGTTGCTAAGAGTAGTAACCCAAAATGGGAGTTGCAGAATGAACATAGACTAGTTAAGGGTGAAGTGACGATGTGTGTTGGAAGTGGTTCCAAGATTGATATGATCATCATCGCACACTCCCTATACTTTTGGGATTAGTGTTGAACCTAAATAAGTGTTATTTGGTGTTTGTGTTGAGCATGAATATGATTTGATCATGTTTATTGCAATATGGTTATTCATTTAAGTAAGAGAATAAATTGTTGTTCTATTTACATGAATAAAACCTTATATGGTTACACACCCAATGAAAATGGTTCGTTGGATCTCGATCGTAGTGATACACATATTCATAATATTGAAACCAAAAGATGCAAAGTTAATGATGATAGTGCAACTTATTTGTGGCACTGCCGTTTAGGTCATATTGGTGTAAAGCGCATGAAGAAAATCCATGCTGATGGGCTTTTGGAATCACGTGATTATGAATCAGTTGATGCTTGCGAACCATGCCTCATGGGCAAGATGACTAAGACTCCGTTCTCCGGAACAATGCAGCAAGCAACATATTTGTCGGAAATCATGCATACTGATGTATGTGGTCCGATCAATATTGAAGCTCGCGGCAGGTATCATTATTTTCTGATCTTCACAGATGATTTGAGCAGATATGAGTATATCTACTTGATGAAACACAAGTCTGAAACATTTGAAAAGTTCAAAGAATTTCAGAGTGAAGTGGAGAATCATCGTAACAAAAATAAAAGTTTCTACGATATGATCGCAGAAGTAAAATATTTGAGTTACGAGTCTGGCCTTCAGTTAAAACAATGTGAAATAGTTTCACTACTCACGCCACCTGGAACACCACAGTGTAATGGTGTGTCCGAACATCGTAACCGTACTTTATTAGATATGGTGCGATCTATGATGTCTCTTACCAATTTACCACTATCGTTTGGGGTTATGCATTAGAGACAGCTACATTCACGTTAAATAGGGCACCATCTAAATCCGTTGAGACGACACAATTTGAACTGTGGTTTGGCAAGAAACCAAAGTTGTCGTTTCTTAAAGTTTGGGGTTGTGATGCTTATATGAAAAAGTTTCATCCTGATAAGCTCAAACCCAAATCGGAGAAATATGTCTTCATAGGATACCCAAAGGAGACTGTTGGGTACACCTTCTATCACAGATCCGAAAGGCAAGTTATTCATTGCTGAGAATGGATCCTTTCTAGAGAAGGAGTTTCTCTCGAAAGAAGTGAGTGGGAGGAAAGTAGAAAACTTGATAAGGTAATTATACCTTCTCCCTTATTGGAAAGTAGTTCATCATAGAAATCTGTTCTTGTGACTACTACACCAATTAGTGAGGAAGCTAATGATGATGATCATGTAACTTCAGATCAAGTTACTACCGAATCTCGTAGGTAAACCAGAGTGAGATCCGCACCAGAGTGGTACGGTAATCCTGTTCTGGAAGTCATGTTACTAGACCATGACGAACTTGCGAACTATGAGGAAGCGATGATGAGCCCAGATTCTGCGAAATGGTTTGAGGCCATGAAATCTGAGATATGATCCATGTATGAGAACAAAGTATGGACTTTGATGGATTTGCCCGATGATCGGCAAGCCATAGAAAATAAATGGATCTTCAAGAGGAAGACGGACGTTGATAGTAGTGTTACTATCTACAAAGCTAGAATTGTCGCAAAAGGTTTTTGACAAGTTCAAGGTGTTGACTACGATGAGATTTTCTCACTCGTATCTATGCTTAAGTCTGTCCGAATCATGTTAGCAATTGCCGCATTTTATGATTATGAAATCCGGCAAATGGAAAAACAAAACTGCATTCCTTAATGGATTTATTAAAGAAGAGTTGTATATGATACAACCAGAAGGTTTTGTCAATCCTAAAGGTGCTAACAAAATGTGCAAGCTCCAGCGATCCATCTATGGACTGGTGCAAGCATCTCGGAGTTGGAATATGCACTTTGATGAGATGATCAAAGCATATAGTTTTATACAGACTTGCGGTGAAGCCTGTATTTACAAGAAAGTGAGTGGGAGCACTACAGCATTTCTGATAAGTATATGTGAATGACATATTGTTGATCGGAAATAATGTAGAATTATTCTGCAAAGCATAAAGGAGTGTTTTTGAAAGAAGTTTTTCAAAGAAAGACCTCGGTGAAGCTGCTTACATATTAAGCATCAAGATCTATAGAGATAGATCAAAACGCTTGATAAGTTTTTTCAATGAGTACATACCTTGACAATATTTTGAAGTAGTTCAAAAATGGAACAGTCAAAGAAAGAGTTCTTGGCTGTGTTACAAGGTGTGAAATTGAGTAAGACTCAAAGCCCGACCACGGCAGAAGATAGAAAGAGAATGAAAGTCATTCCATATGCCTTAGCCATAGGTTCTATAAAGTATGCCATGCTGTGTACCAGATCTATTGTATACCCTACACTGTGTTAAGCAAGGGAGTACAATAGTGATCTAAGAGTAGATCACTGGACAGCGGTCAAAATTATCCTTAGTGGAATAAGGAAATATTTCTCAATTATGGAGGTGACAAAAGGATTGTCGTAAAAAGTTACATCGATGCAAGTTTTGATACAGATCTGGATGACTCTAAGTCTCGATGTAAATACATATTGAAAGTGAGAGCAATTAGCTAGAGTAGCTCCGTGCAGAGCATTGTAGACAAAGAATTCGCAAAATACTTAAGGATCTGTATGTGACAAACCCATTGACTAAAATTATCTCACAAGAAAAACATGAACACACCTTAGTACTCTTTGGGTGTTAATCACATAAGCGATGTGAACTAGATTGCTGACTCTAGTAAACCCTTTGGGTATAGGTCACATGACGATGTGAACTATGGGTGTTAATCACATGGTAATGTGAACTATTAGTGTTGAATCACATGGCGATGTGAACTAGATTATTGACTCTAGTGCAAGTCAGAGACTGAAGGAAATATGCCCTAGAGGCAATAATAAAGTTATTATTTATTTCCTTATATCATGATAAATGTTTATTATTCATGCTATAATTGTATTAACTGGAAACATAATACATGTGTGAATACATAGACAAACAGAATGTCACTAGTATGCCTCTACTTGACTAGCTCGTTAATCAAAGATGGTTATGTTTCCTAACCATGGATAAAGAGTTGTTATTTGATTAACGGGATCACATCATTAGGTGAATGATCTGATTGACATGACCCATTCCATTAGCTTAGCACCCGATCGTTTAGTATGTTGCTATTGCTTTCTTCATGACTTATACATGTTCCTATGACTATGAGATTACGCAACTCCCGTTTATCGGAGGAACACTTTGTGTGCTACCAAACGTCACAACGTAACTGGGTGATTATAAAAGAGCTCTACAGGTGTCTCCAAAGGTACATGTTGGGTTGGCGTATTTCGAGATTAGGATTTGTCACTCCGATTGTCGGAGAGGTATCTCTGGGCCCTCTCGGTAATGCACATCACTTAAGCCTTGCAAGCAATGCAACTAATGAGTTAGTTGCGAGATGATGTATTACGGAATGAGTAAAGAGACTTGCCGGTAACGAGATTGAACTAGGTATTGAGATACCGACGATCGAATCTCGGGAAAGTAACATACCGATGACAAAGGGAACAACGTATGTTGTTATGCGGTCTGACCGATAAAGATCTTCGTAGAGTATGTGGGAGCCAATATGAGCATCCAGGTTCCGCTACTGGTTATTGACCGGAGAGGTGTCTCGGTCATGTCTACATTGTTCTCGAACCCGTAGGGTCCGCACGCTTAAGGTTTCGATGACAGTTGTATTATGAGTTTATGAGTTTTGATGTACCGAAGGAGTTCAGAGTCCTGGATGAGATCAGGGACATGACGAGGAGTCTCGAAATGGTCGAGACGTAAAGATCGATATATTGGACAACTATATTCGGACATCGGAAAGGTTCCGAGTGGTTCGGGTATTTTTCGGAGTACCGGGGAGTTACGGGAATACGAGAGAAGAAGTATATGGGCCTTATTGGGCTTTAGGGGAGAGGGAGAGGCAGGCCGCGCGCCCCCCCAAGGCCTAGTCCGAATTGTACTAGGGGGAGAGGCTGCGCCCCCTCCTTCCTTCTCTTCCCTCTTCCCCTTCCTTGTCTCCTACTCCTACTACATGGAAGGACTCCTAGTTGGACTAGGAAAGAGGGAATCCTACTCCCGGTGGGAGTAGGACTCCCCTAGGGCGCGCCATAGAGAGGGCCGGCCCTCCCCTCCTCCACTCCTTTATATACGGGGGCAGGGGCACCCCATAGACACACAAGTTGATCTTTGTGATCGTTCCTTAGCCGTATGCGGTGCCCCCCTCCACCATATTCCACCTCGGTCATATTGTAGCGGTGCTTAGGCGAAGCCCTACGACGGTTGAACATCAAGATCGTCACCACGCCGTCGTGCTGACGGAACTCCTCCCCGAAGCTTTGCTGGATCGGAGCCCGGGGAACGTCATCGAGTTGAACGTGTGCCAAGAACTCGGAGGTGTCGGAGTAACGGTGCTTGGATCGGTTGAACCGGGAAGACGTACGACTACTTCCTCTACGTTGCGTTAACGCTTTCGCTTCGGTCTACGAGGGTACGTAGACAACACTCTCCCCTCTCGTTGCTATGCATCACCATGATCTTGCATGTGCGTAGGAATTTTTTTGAAATTACTACATTCCCCAACAGTATATATAAAGTCCCAGCTCAATATTATCTTACTGAGCCGGCCCTTGGGGCTACACGTTGTTGTTCAAGTCTATATGATCATATTTATAAAGTCCATGCTCATTATTGCATAATGACCCGGCCCTTGGGGGCTACACTGGTTGTAGTTTTTTATGCGTATAAGGCAATTACAAGTCCCAGGTTGCTGCAAGCATGACAACCCGACACTTGGGGGCTACATATATGGAGTATTCAGTCTTTACTAGTGACTAAGATGAACACCATGGATTTCTTCAAAGTGGCAGTATTTATATTGAAGCAAGTCTTAAAGTCATCACTTTGTTTCTGCTTAAGACTTGGGGGCTACAGGTAATATGGATATAAGGGAGAAAAAAATCTTCAAATTCTCAGTTTTGAGTAAACCAGATTGACCCGGTGTCACCAATAACTATGACCCGGCGTCGACAACAATTATGACCCAGTGCTATCAATATTTACAAACCGGATATTTTGGTAATGATAAACCGGCAAGTTCTACAAGCCGGCTGGAAGTCAGATGGGTTTTTTCAAGACCAATATTTTTTTAAATCGGCGCTTTGGAAGACGATTCAAGTGGATTATTTATTACAATATACCAATGTCTGCAAATTGGCTTTGAAGCTGGCCTATTGACCCGGATTTCTCATAAGAAGTATCTGGATTTTTGCATTGGCAAGGTTTGGACATATCTGTTAAAAGAGATTTGCTATAAGATCTTTGAGTATGCATCCAGGAGGAAATGACAAGGACTTAAAGATAATCAGGTGCCGGTTCAGGAAAGTATTTAACCCAAAGCACAACCTATCAAGTTTGTTCTTGTGTTTATTTTACAGGATCAGTTTAACATGGATAAATCAAAATTAAACTGGGGGCTAATGTCGGGGATATACCCCGCGGTATGACCCGACCGGAATCATGACCCGGCGGGGCTTGGCGACTCACCAAAGACCTGGCTGGAGCTTGGCGACTCACTGGAGACCTGGCGGGTGAATCAGACAGACGAAAAGGCCCAAGGCCCAGCAGGCCAGCTTATACTCTGGTGGGCCGGCTTAAGAGGAAAGGGATGACGAATATTTCCTTTACGAGGAAGCAAGACCCGGACTTGTATTCAACTTGTGAGAAAGGATAGACTAGTCCTAGTCCTAGTAGGACTCTGTATGTAACCCGCCCCTTCAACATATATAAGGAGGGGCAGGGCTCCCCAAAGAGGGACAGAAAAATAATCTCTAGGGCTAGACACAAAGGGGGAGCCGGCTTATGCGGCGACTCTCTCATGAGCATAATGAGATCTAGCCACAAACAGCATGTAGGGTTATTACCGGATGATGTTTCCCGGGGCCCGAAGCTGTCTAAATCATTGTCTTATGTTGTGTCTCTCGATTCCGCTCAACCCCTCTCAAGCTACCACATAGATGCGTTGGCCCCGCGACTAAGTCCTGACACTAAGGACATCTGCCGTGACAATTCCACGACAAGTCGTAACCCAGAAAGTAAGGTTTTCACACCCTTTGGCTTATCTGGATCCTCATTTTCTTTTGAAAAAGCAGCAACATGGGAGTCGCTGTCAGGCCTGGAACGACGATGAACCGCCTTCTGTTCTTCAACAGACTCCTCAAAAACGCCCGAATGAGGTTTATATCTTTGTCTTTTACTTTTCATTACTGGATCTTCTCCCTTGCATCACTAACTTTATTTTTATCTTTGCAGGAGGTGTCTCGCTCTTCTGGCGACTCGTCTCAAACTCAATTCCCGGCCTTCAGGACTGCCCCTGGGTAAGCAAGAAATTATCTTTCCTCCGTGTCTTTTAAACTGCTTCTTTATACTAACTGTTTCATAACATCTTTCTTAGCGGCCAAGCCAAATCCAAGAAGGCCAAGGTGACTAAGCCGGCGGAAGACCCGCCAGTCCTTGCACCTGAACCGGCCATGCCGCCTTCTCCCCCTCCAACTGAAGCACCAGAAAACCCGGTGGCCAACACTCAAACAAATCCTCCTGAGCCATCAGCTGACGATACCCTCGTTAACCCTTCTGCTACCGGACCATCCAGCTCGGCCAACCCGCCATCACCGTCTACCCAGGACGTTCTGATCACTGGAAGCCGCTTTGTTGAGCCGGGGAATCCCACCGTGTTGGCCCGTCACACCGCAAAACAAGAGGCCCTGGAGAGACAGAGAGTGTGTTTTGATATTTCTCATTATAGCCATCTGAACGCCAATGACATACTGTCCGGCTATCTCAGCCATGTGCACTCCAGCCGTGAGTCAGAGATCGAAATGGTCAAGCAGTTGTAGCTGAAGTATGAGGTATGTTTTTCCGGCTTACTTATATTCTGCCAGCCCCTAAGTCTGTAGATTATGATAAAACCTGAATGATCTGTAGACTTATGATATAGGCTAAAGCTTTACCTTTAGATTTTTCTGAAGTCCAATAAATTAGAATAAACTTCACTTGTAGTCCCCAAGGGCCGGTTCACTTGATAATAAATGAACCGGTACTTTTAATTTCATAACTGTCTTGTACCGAACCCAACTAATATTGTAATCCGGCTTAATCTTGAGAGACTTTCTGAATATCATGCATTAGCCCCCAAGTGCCAAGTGTTGTTACTTTGTAAGGTACTTGGGACTTGAAATATGTTAGAGTCATAAGAAACTGCTTTGGCATACATTAGCCCCCAAGTCTCATGTGGTTTTGCAGTGCAAAGGCACTTGAGACTTGAATCTTGACACTTGAGCTTTGACACACATGTATATGTTTTGCAGAACGCCCTATCTAAATTGGGTTCGCAATTGCCTGACGCCAAGACCCGGCTGGCGGATCAGGAGGCAGAAATCAAGGGTGCTGACTCCAAGCTTCAATTAAGTCTTGCTGAGACGGAAAAATTGAAAACCAGCTTAACTGCCAAGAAGAAAACCTGGGCTGAAGAGAAGACGCTGCTGATACAACGCGCCGAGAAAGCTGAAACAGCTCTGGAAGAGGTTACTACGGAGCTGACCGGATTAAAGAACCGGGTGTCTCAGATGGTTTCCGCCATTTTTGGTACGTCATCTGTACTGATCTGTTGTACCTTCTTTTGACCCGGAATACAAACCGCTACCTGACCCTTTGTTTATAAAATATGTGCAGGCCCGCGAAGCAAGAATCTGAGGCAAGACAACGTGACTAAACTGAAGGCGGTCTATACCTTAGTAGAGCAGTTGTACATTGGCACACAACGGGCACTTACCGCTATCTCTCCTACCAATCAAGGACCCAACCGACTGAGTGATGTCTTGAAAAAGCTGTCAATCTTACCTGCCAGGTTCCAAGAAGTCAAGCGATCATGTGCCAGAGCCAGAGCTTTGACTGCCCTGAGCCGCTCCAAGGCTTGGGTGCTAGATCTAGAGCCGGCGGATGTAGCCAGAGGATACCCCACGGTAAAGGAAGATGGTTCTCTATTTGAACAGGATGACTTTGTTGCTTGCGTGAGGGAGGTGCGACCTCAAGCCACCATTCTCGGAGATGAAACAAATATCGATAAATACCATCCGGGTTTTGATTTGGACAATAAGAAGATGGCGACTCCCTCCTACAAGGTGACCGACCTTATCCCGCCAGTTCGTCAACATACATTTGCTCCAGATGTTGACCCAGCCAGCTTGATTGATGAAGAAGCAGAATTTATTGCTGTGAACGGTTTTGACCCGGCGAGGGAGGAATGAGGATCATCTTCATGGGATTTTAAAAGCCTTGTAATAGATTAGTTTTGAAAAAACTGCCTATTTTGCCTATGCCATCGCGCATAAGACACCGTGTGTTACTCTGTGCTTTCTGGTCTTAATATATGCATCATATTTATGGTTATCTCTGCAATACTTCAGCTCTGTTCCTGTAGATAAAAAGGAAAAAATGGCTTGGCGGTTTAGTACCGAACGGGTCAGAACACCCGGTTTATAACCAATATTTTATTATAATAGAGGAAAAACAGAAAACAGATGTGAAAATATCCAAGGTTGAAACAACCTTTGATTAATATAGAAAACAACTATTCTTCAAATAACAGTCAAAACTGTATTTTTTACCTCTGAACCACCGGTTTATGTGATCCGGGTGATGAGGTTGATGATCCAAACCTTTTGAGAAGTCAATGCTTCTGTATGACTAATGACTTTAATGCCTTAGTAGCTTATTGTCAAATAGTTAAGCCGGTGAAAAGACCGTGCTGACTTGTTTTAAAATTGAGACAATAAAAAAACAATAAAACAAATAAGACAAATAACAGTTAATAATCAATATAACTTAACCTTGTAGTTAAGAGTTGGGGGTTTGTGATTCGAATACGATCAGTAAACCGAATCAAAGGGGTTAAGCTAAGATTCGAGTACGACCATATAGCCCCCAGTGGCTTTGGCGTTGCGCCGATCAAGAGGGTACTAACAGCTATGTTCTCTTTGGTTCGAATACAACCTATGTTTGAACAGGAAGCCCCCAAATGACCTTGAGAGGTTTTTAACGACCCTGATTCGAATACGATCCAAGTCGGACCCAAAAGGGGTTAAGCTATGATTCGAATACGATCAAGAAGCCCCCTAGTGAGTTTGGCTTTTGAGCCGATCAAGAGGGTTACGACAGCTATGTTCTCTTTGGTTCGAATACGACCTATGTTTGAACAGGAAGCCCCCAAGTGACCATGATAGTTTACAACTAGATTTGAATACAATCATAAGCCGGACCAAAAAGGTTAGACTTGATTCAGATATGATCAGCTCCTTAATAGTCATATTAAATAAAAGATAGTAAAGATATGTAATCTTTGAAAAGGAAAAAGACCAAGGTCCTGCTTTATTACTTATCATAGTATATACAACGTCAAAGTATGTACATGATGAGAGCCGGTGGCTCAGGTGTAGTATGGCCGAAGTTGAGCAATGTTCCACGGCCGGCGGGTCTCCTCCTCCGACTTACGTGAGTCTTTGTGCTCTCGAACGTCAATGAGGTAATATGACCCATTGTTTAAGTTCTTGCTAACCACAAAGGGTCCTTCCCAAGGCGGGGATAACTTGTGTGCATCTGACAGATCCTGGATGAGCCGGAGCACCTGGTCACCTTCTTGAAAAGTCCTGGACTTAACCCGGCGGCTGTGATAATGGTGCAGGTCCTGTTGATAAATTGCTGATCGAGCCGCTGCTAAGTCTCTTTCCTCATCCAACAAGTCAAGTGCATCCTGTCTAGCTTGCTCATTATTAGCTTCAACATAAGCTGCCACACAGGGCGAGTCATGACGAATGTCACTAGGAAACACCGCTTCCGCTCCATAAACCATGAAGAAAGGTGTATAACCTGTAGACCTGTTAGGAGTGGTGTTGATACTCCACAGCACCGAGGGTAACTCCTCTACCCAACAACCCGGCATTCGCTGCAAGGGAACCATAAGCCGGGGCTTGAGACCTTTTAAGATTTCCTGATTTTCTCTCTCAGCTTGACCATTGGACTAAGGATGAGCTACAAAAGAAACATCGAGCCGGATATGCTCGCGTTGACAAAACTCCTCCATAGCCCCTTGGGATAGATTAGTGCCATTGCCAGTGATAATGCTGTGTGGAAAACCAAAACGAAAAATCACCTTTTTCATGAACTAAACCGCCGTGGCCGCATCACACTTACTCACTGGCTCTGCCTCAACCCACTTTGTGAATTTGTCAACTGCCACTAAAAGATGTGTCTTTTTATCGTTAGACCTTTTGAAAGGTCCAACCATGTCAAGCCCCCAGACCGCAAACGGCCAGGTGATTGGAATCATCCGCAACTCTTAAGCCGGCACATGTGCTCGCCGTGCGAATTTTTGACATCCATCACACCTACTGACCAGATCTTCTGCATCAGCATGAGCTGTTAACCAGTAAAAACCATGATGAAAAGCTTTGGCCACAAGAGATTTTGACCCGGCGTGATGACCACAATCACCTTCATGGATCTCACGAAGTATTTCTTGGCCTTCTTCAGGGGAAACACACCGCTGAAATGCTCCGGAGACGCTGCGATGGTATAATTCTCCGTCAGAAATTCTCATTGACTTAGACCGCCGGGTTAACTGTCGGGCTAGGGTCTCATCCACTGGCAACTCGCCCCGGGTCATGTAAGCCAAGAATGGCACTGTCCAATCTGGGATGACGTGAAGAGCCGCCACCAACTGTGCTTCCGGGTCAGGAATGGCTAGATCTTCTTCTGTAGGTAACTTAACAGATGGGTTATGCAAAACATCCAAAAAGGTGTTAGGTGGCACTAGCTTACGCTGAGATTCCAACCGGCTTAAAGCATCAACTGCTTCGTTCTTCCTATGGTCAATGTGTTCCACCTGATAACCCTTAAAATGTTCTGCAACAGCATCAACTTCACGGTGATAAGCCGCCATGAGAGGGTCCTTGGAATCCCACTTGCCTAATACTTGTTGGGCCACCAAATCTGAATCGCCAAGACACCGAACCCGGCTCAGGCTCATCTCTTTAGCCATTCGAAAACCATGGAGCAAGGCTTCATATTCCGCTGCGTTGTTAGTACAAGGAAACAACAGTCGCAACACATAACAAAAAATTTCACCTCGAGGGGAAGTTAACACAACTCTAGCCCCCGAGCCCTCCAACTGTCTAGACCCATCAAAGTGAATCATCCAATATGTGTTGTCTGGTTTCTCCTCCGGCATCTGCATCTCTGTCCAGTCATTAATAAAGTCAACTAGCGCTTGAGATTTGATCGCAGTGCGCGGTACATACTTCAACCCATGAGACCCAAGTTCAATGGCCCACTTGGTGACTCGTCCAGTAGCTTCTCTATTTTGAATAACGTCTCCCAAAGGAGCAGAGCTAACCACGGTGATTGGGTGACCCTGAAAGTAATGTTTGAGCTTCCGGCTTGCCATGAACACCCCATACATGAGCTTCTGCCAATGTGGATATCTTTGTTTAGATTCAATCAACACCTCACTGGCGTAGTAAACTGGCCGTTGAACCGGATGTTCCTTGCCAACCTCCTTGCGCTCCACCACAATTGCCACACTAACAGCTCATGAGTTGGCGGCTACGTATAGCAATAGCGACTCTTTCTCAACTGGAGCAGCAAGGACCGGTGGCTCAGCAAGCTGTTTCTTCAGATCCTCAAAAGTAGAGTTCGCAGCATCGCTCCAAACGAAATCATCCGTTTTCTTCATCATCTGATACAAAGGCATCGCCTTCTCCCCTAACCGGCTTATGAACCGGCTCAAAGCAGCAACACGACCCGCCAGGCGTTGAACGTCATTGATGCATGTTGGTTTGGCCAGGGATGTGATTGCCTTAATTTTCTCCGGGTTAGCTTCAATACCTCGGTTGGACACCAAAAAACCCAAGAGCTTGCCAGCTGGGACTCCAAAAACACACTTGGTCGGGTTAAGCATCATTTTGTAGACCCGGAGGTTATGAAAGGTCTCTTTCAGATCTATGACCAGGGTTTCCTCTTTCTTGGACTTTACCACTATATCATCCACATAGGCATGAACATTACGCCCAATCTGATTGTGAAGGCAATTTTGCATACACCGTTGATAAGTTGCCTCGGCACTCTTGAGCCCGAAGGGCATAGACACATAGTAGAAGGCTCCAAACGGAGTGATGAAAGCTGTCTTCTCCTGGTCCTTGACTGCCATCTTGATCTGATGATAACCTGAATAAGCATCTAGAAAACTCAAACGCGCGCAACCCGCCGTAGCATCAATGATCTGATCAATACGGGGGAGAGCAAAAGGGTCAGCTGGACAAGCTTTGTTTAAATCGGTGTAATCCACACACATACGCCATGTGTCGTTCTTTGTGAGTACAAGTACCGGGTTGGCCAACCACTCTGGGTGAAAGACTTCCACAATAAACCCGGCCGCCAAGAGCCGGGCCACCTCTTCTCCAATGGCCTTGCGCCGTTCCTCGTTGAACCATCGGAGAAATTACCTGACCGGCTTAAACTTTGGATCAATATTGAGAATGTGCTCAGCGAGTTCTCTTGGGACACCCGACATGTCAGAAAGTTTCCATGCAAAGATGTCCCGGTTCTCACGGATGAACTTGATGAGCGTGCTTTCCTATTTTGGATCCAAGTTGGCACTGATGATAAACTGCTTGGATGAGTCACCGGGCACAAAATCAACCATCTTGGTGTCATCAGCTGACTTGAATTTCAACACCGGCTCATGCTCCGTTGTTGGCTTCTTTAAAGACGTCATGTCTGCTGGGTCAACATTATCCTTATAAAACTTTAACTCCTCTGTTGCACAAACAGACTCAGCATATGCAGCATCTCCTTCTTCACACTCCAGGGCTATTTTCTGGCTTCCATGTACTGTAATGGTGCCCTTATAACCCGGCATCTTGAGCTGCAAGTACACATAACACGACCGAGCCATGCACTTGGCGTAAGTCGGTCGTCCGAATAGAGCATGATATGGGCTTTTGATCTTAACCACCTCAAAGGTTAATTTCTCCGCTCTGGAATCATATTCATCCTCAAAGGCTACTTCTAGTTCAATCTTACCAACTGGGTATGACAACTTGCCAGGTACCACACCGTGAAAAACAGTGTTGGATAGCTTAAGACTCTTATCAGTCAACCCCATCCGACGAAATGTCTCATAGTAGAGGATGTTGATGCTACTGCCTCCATCCATGAGCACTTTAGTGAATTTATATCCACCAACCTGAGGCGCTAATACCAAGGCCAAGTGACCCGGATTATCAACCCGGGGAGGATGATCCTCTCTGCTCCACACAATAGGCTGTTCTGACCACCGTACGTAACGTGGAATTGCCGGCTCAATGGCATTGACAGCCCTCTTGTGAAGCTTCTGGTCCCTCTTGCACAAGCTAGTGGTAAATACATGATATTGCTCACTATTCAACTGTTTTGGGTTGCTCTGATATCCGGACTGTTGTTGCTGATTACCTTGGTCGGGTTGTGGATTATAACCTCCCTGGTTACCCGTATGACCCTGACCGTGAAAGCCGCCTCCACCTGAACCGGTGCCCGAGCCATGAAATCCACCTCCACCTGAACCGCCGCTAGGGCTGTGACTTCCATCAAATGCATTTGAATTTTTAAACGCCTTCATGATTGTGTAGTCCTTCCACAGATGGGTGGCTAGCTTCTCCCGGGTGCCGTGTCTTGGACAAGGTTCATTCAATAGTTGCTCAAGGGTGGGACCTGACCCGCCCGACCGAGGGGGTTGCCTACCCTTGCGCCGTTGATTGTTGCCCTGCGCATTGGTGTTAGCCACAAATTCGTCAGCCTTACATTTATTACCTCCTTGATTCGCCGGGTTATGCTGGTGACCCTTGCCGTTGCCGTTCTTCTTTCCCTTCCATGCCTTTTCTTCATCAGACACAGGGTCCTTGGTACTATCAGAATCAGCATACTTGATGAGAGCCGCCATCAACTGGCCCATGTCATTGCAGTCACGTTTAAGCCGCCCCAGCTTCTGCTTCAGAGGTTCAAAACGACATTTTTTCTCCAACATTAAGACTCCCGAGCCAGCATCCATCTTATCAGATGAATGAATTATCTCTTTGACCCGGCACACCCAATGGGTTGTGGACTCACCTTCCACTTGTTTACAATTAGTCAGGTCCACGATTGACATAGGTTGTTTGCATGTGTCCCTGAAGTTATGAATGAACCGGGCTTTTAACTCCGCCCATGAGCGGATGGAATTGGGGGGCAATCCTTTTAGCCAAGTGTGAGTTGTTCCATCCAACATCATAGTGAAATACTTAGCCATTGCCGCGTCGCTGACCTCCAACAGCTCCATTGCCATCTCATAACTCTCAATCCAGACCCCAGACTGCAAGTCGGCTGTGTAATTAGGCACCTTACGAGGCCCCTTGAAGTCCTTTGGCAAACGCTCATTACGTATGGTCGGCACCAGGCAAGGGACACCTCCGGTTCTTGTGGCCACTCCTGCCTCAACCAAGGTTGCTGGATAAGCCAGAAAAGTCTGATGAGCCGCCTGCTCTGCTGCCAGTTGAACCGCTCGCTCAGCCTCTTGTCGGATCCTCTCCTAATCCACTAAGGTAAGGGCTCCAGCCTATGCCGGCTCATGCCTATGCGGCTGGTTGCGGCGTTGAGCATTGCTTGACATATCAGCTGAGTCCATATGCCTACAGTAGCTTGGGCTCTAACTCGGGTGAGGGGTTGAATGGATCATGTCTCGACTGTAAGAGTACGCATCCTGCTGCGCCAGAGATGTTTGAAGAAGTTCTCTCACCCTTCGCGTTTCGATCGCTGCCGGAGAGTCGCCTTCCATCGGGAGAGCCGCCAAATGAGCCGACGCAGCAATGAGGTTTTCCAAAGGATTGGAGAAGTGACCCGGTGGTGTTGGCACATAATGAGGCGGAGCAGTATGTACATGAGCTGGTTCCATGGCGCGTGGCTGAACCGGAGCCCCGGGTGTCGTGATCCGATTTGCGTATGGAAAAGGTTCCTAGGATCGAGCGTCAAAGGTAGCCGTGACTGAGTTTTCTGATGCCTTCTTCTCATGACCTCGTTTGACGCGTTTAGATCCACCGAGAGCCGGAAAGTCTCCGCTTGAAGCTGCTGAGCACGAGCGTCCAAAGCCGCCCGCTCTGCGGCCATCCTGACCTCTTCTGCTGCTAAATTCTCCTTAGCTTGTACCATCTCTTCACGTACGCGTGCTACCTCCGCGTCGTGCTGAACCTTATCCGCCGGCTCCACCATGGCAGCCAACAGAGCTGTCAGCTTATCTGTGAGGTCCATTAGAATCTGAGCCGGGGGCGCGCGGAGTCTCCTGACCCGGCTGCTGCCGACCCGGTGGTTGTTGCTGCTGCAGCTGTGGAGTTCTGCCTGGGCTGCGTGCCTGCCATGAAGACTCCGGCTCGATTCGGTGGCTCAAAGGGGTCCGGAATACTGCTGCCATCGGAACAGCCCCCGAGCATGCCATCCTGCAGCTGATACAAAGAGTCCGTCTCGCCCGTTGATGATGTAGCGTCAGAACAGATGGCTGTCTCATCGCCATCCACCGATCCTTCAGAGTATTCACTGTCATGGATGCAACCTACGAAGGCATGCTTCACGACAGATTGAACACAGGTGGACCTCGCGCGCTGAGCCGTTTCGACGAGGTTGGTGTGGATGTCCGGCTCAGGGCCCAATTCGCCGATCCGGCCGATGAAGACATGAATTCCGCCGAAGGGGACCCGGTACCCGTACTCAATTGGGCCGGCCTCGGGGCCCTGGCCTTCGTCGTTGATGTAGAGCTTGCCGCGACGACTCTTGGTCATCCGGCCCACAGCGTATCCCTTGAGCCCTTTGAAGTTGCCCTTCAAGAACTCAAATCCACCGTGCGCAAGCCCCACGGTGGGCGCCAACTGTCGTGGAATTGTCACGGCAGATGTCCTAGCAAGAGGACTTAGTCATAGGGCATCGCAACTAGGAAGCTTAAAGGGGTTAATAGGGACAAAGGACACGAGAGGTTTTATACTAGTTCGGCCCCTTAAGATGAAGGTAAAAGCCTACGTCTAGTTGTGTTGATATTGCTGGGGTTTCGATCACCAAGAGGCTAGTTCGCCGGCTTGGTTATCGATCTCTTGTTTCTTGCCCTAAGCCACCACCGGGTCGTCCCCTTATATACACGGGCTGACGCCTGGTGGCCTACAGAGTCCCGGCCGGCTCATAAAACGTGTCCGGCTCGGTGACTTCTTTTACATGCCTTTCTTTACAAGTCTTTCCTTACATACAGAGGTTTACAATATTGGGCCTTAAGCCGCCTCTAGGCCTTAAGCCTTCTATAAGTCTAATAAACTATCGCCTTGAATGTTTATTGGGCTTCCTTTGTGACCCGCCATTAGGACTGACCCGGCCCCTCCTAGGCGGGTCATACCTGGTAGTTATATTCCCAACATGTCCGGTGGCGCGGGGAGGAGTTTGCTAGGGTTTATCTGCGCGAGGATTTCGGAGGGGAGCACCTTTTTATAGCTAGGAGGAGGTTGGAGTGTCCAAATGGAGTGCAGTTTTCGGCCACGCGATCGTGATCGAACGGCCGAGAGGATGGAGGGGTTTTGGATGGGTTATTGGGCCACTTTCGAGGGGTGTTGGGCTGCAAGACACACAAGGCCTTTACGGTTCCCCGGCTAACCGTTGGAGTATCAAACGGACTCCAAATGGCACGAAACTTAACAGGCGGTCTACCAGTGGTCTACCAAGGCCGCTTGGCAAATCTCGGTCTATTCCAAGAGTGTTTAACACCCGCACACGAAAAGAGGCAAAAGGGGGCGCCGGAGGACGTAGGAGTGTCGGATTGCAAAACAGACAACGATAAAGTGCTCGGATGCATGAGACGAACACGTATGCAAATGAGATGCACATGATGACATGATATGAAATGCATGACATGAACAAAATGCAAAACGAAAAAAAAACCAACCATGAAGGGAAATCATATCGCATCTCCGGAAAAGGCAAGGGTCGGAGTTACGAATATGGAAAGTCGTATCCGGGGCGTTACAACACTCCACCACTACGAGAGGATCTCGTCCCGAGATCTAGGATGGCACCTGAGGGAAAAAGGAAGAGGAAGATAAGAGGTAAAACAAAGTTGCTTCTTTGACAAACGAGTGAGACCAAATAACCTTGAGAGCTTGAACAACTTGAAAGAAATAATACAACAAGGATGAACAAAGTTGAAAACACTCCGTTAGAAAAGAGGAACAAGGAACGATAAGGATCAATTACGACAACACTCCGGTTAAAACAAGATAGAGAGGGAGAAAGAATGGTATAACTTGGACATCACTCCGATTGAAAAGAGATGCAAGACTTGATAAGGCGAAAAGAATCTGAGCAAAGGGCACAACACTCCGGTTAAATGGATAAGCAAAGGAAAGAACATGATCTTGACAAAACAAGATAATGGGTCGAAGAGAGCAATATCACAATGCCTCCGGAAGAAATGAGAGAATGGAATGGCATGAACGGAGGAGAAAACAATATCTTCTACCTCAAATGAGCTTGAAAAGCATCTTTAGGAGAAGGGTCGAACGGAATTGTTGGAAAACCAACAACGAAAAGAGTAAGCTTGTTGTGGGCTTATGGAAAACATCTCAAAACTATGAGGTGAAATTCTGCCACTAACGGAAACAATAGACTGGATTGAGGTCAACAAGGAGACGAGAAACTATTTCACCGGGACGATAAATGAAGAACTTGGGTCATTTATAAGCACCATAAATAGAAACAAACCTTAGGGAAGGCTTTAGGTGAAATATAACCCAAGATAACTCCAATGAAGAGATTGATGGGTTTAAATATCTCATTCTTGTGAATGAAGAATGATATATTACCACCTCAAAAGATAAGGGAGAACAATTGCACTCCAGATTGCAAGATGAAGAATGCTTGAGCTCCACTGAAAAAAATCTTGATGAACGCTTCGAGAAGGAATTAAATCCTTTATGAACCAACATGTAGAGCCTCCATGAAGAACTCCGGTAATAAAAGAATTATCAAATGAAAGGAAAGAGAAGTTAAAAACACAAGGTGAAACCTTGCAATGATTAGATGGATCTTCATGACGAGAAAATTGAGAGAGCTTGGAACTCCAGGAAAAGAAAAGATGAATCAAGTGAAACCGAGAATTTTGATGAACCTCCGGAATAAGCAATTGAGTTTACTCGATGAAACAAGAATAAGAATTATATTATGCTTATCCTTCATCAATTTAGATTGATGACAAGTACGGATTTGGTATACTACTTATTCTCGTAGAAAGGATTAAGAGAGATATAGCGCCAACTTGAGAAGGTCTTCTGCGAACCACCGGTAGGACTGAAACAACGGATAAATTGATATGAGAACATAGGAAGAGGGATCTTGAACAAACCATCGTAAGAATTGAAAATGAACAAAGAAAAGATAAAGAAACACCGGGAAGAATTAGAAAACGAATGAAGATACTTGAAGGAATTTAGATACAAGTGAACGAAGAGATCATGAACTGATTAGAGAATACTTGAATGATGCACCGGTAAGATTTGGAGAATGATAGCTGAAAGCTGAGAATGAATAAATCTTCTGAAATGATGGGCTCCGAAGAATCAAACTGAAAAGACTCCTGAGTTGCTCCAGATGGGTGAAAAGAATTCTCACAATCAAAAACAATTATGAGAGGATGGCATAAGGCTAGCACCATGAATCTTGAAGAGAATGGAGTAAGATATGGAGGAAAACTCTTCTTCGGTCTTCAAATGTTGAGAATGACGATGAGAAACACCACCATGAATTGTTGAGATACTCCGGGATGACGAATTTAAAGGTTGAGCCAACGGTGATAAGAATTTGAAAGATCTTGGAGAAAGACATTTGACTGATGACAAAACATTTTTACGTCAAACTTGGGAAAGAATATGAGAGTAACTCCGAGAAAATTAGAAGAGTCGGGTAAGATCCTGGGAAAAGACCTGTGGGTTAGGGCCCACTCAAAAGAAACACCGTTGAACGATTTAAAAGATAGATTGCGCCGGTTGAATTAAATGGCTCAAAGATAACAACCTCGAGATATCTTGAACGAATTAGCAATGGAAAACGTGAATCTTTCGAGATATCTTCAGTACTCCGGAACAAATGGATAGCGAGAGGTGAATAAATAAGAGGGTCTTCGATAAGAACTTCCAACATGGAAATCATGCGAACCAAAGAAAAAGATATGATCAACACCGAAAGCTTGCATTGAAACCACCGGTGAAGGAAAAAAACGAAGAATGATGAACTTGAGGCTCCGTTAGGATCTTCATGAGAATCACCGGGTAAGAACATTGACGGAAAAGAATGGAGAGACTTCACATCCATAAGATGGATACTTGATTAAGAAATCTTAGTCCTTGAAGAAAAAGGGTGGGAGGGCGGGAAAAACAAAGGCAACTTGGGATGGATGAAGCAAACACCGTTGCAAAGAACTGAGAATTGATCTCGCGAATGTTGAAATGATCGGATCCACTTGAAGAGAAACACACCGGTTGAAAAGGATTGACATGACAACCTCGATGATCAGGAAGGATTAGTATTCACATAGAAATGAGAGAACACCATTTAGGAAAAGGTATGGATCCAACACTTGACATAGAAGCAACTCGAATACCACAACAAAAACAAAACAAAGGATTGACTTGCAAAATAAGCCGGAAACAAAATATGATAGATCCCATATCGTATCATGTGTCTGTTGGAAGGATATCCTACGTTATACCTGAATTACCACTTATAAACTCCCAAAACTTTCTTTTTATGCAATCAGGTGTTGGGGATACAGGGGAAGCATAATATCTCACCCAAACTAACAATTCCTACATCCAGTTGTATCCATCCTTCAACACATAACCAAGAAACCTTCGGAGATCATTTACCTCAACCTTCGAAAAGCATCCATTATACGAGTTATGGCAATACTCCCGAACTCCCACCCCATACTGGGTGGCGTCGAGGTTATCTCATCAACAACTGCATAAAAGAGATTTTCGATGTCGGCGAACTCATGTATTCCAGAATTGCAACGATAAAATTGTGAGGACAACACCTCGGAGCTCAACTCCCCATGACACTGCCACAACCCCTAAATGCCAGGAGGCACCAAGAACAATGTTCTCGTCACAAAACCATCGGAACGATTCCAAGAAACCCGTGTGATCCTAAAAAAAATTTAGTGAAATTTGAGAAGAGAAGAGTCAAAACTCTACATCAGGAGGCCTCACCAGAGCGACGAAGGGACTGAGGAGTAAAAAGAATCCTACTCTTCGATATATATAATCCTATAAAACTCAAAACATTTTTCTAGACTCAACAACGTCAACGATTCGATCAAGCAGGGGGCTCCTAAGTCGGGGAAGGCTCTGATTACCAACTTGAAACACCCACGATGCGGCTATATCTCCCACCTGTTGGAGCACGACTTAGAGGCATAACCGCATAGTAGGCATGTCGCAAGAGGGGTAATCTTTACACATCCCATGTACTAAATTAGATAGGGATAAAGAGTTGGCTTACAATCGCCACTTCACACAATACATAAATATAGCATTACATCATCCAGATACAATCAAGGTCCGACTACGCAACCAAAATAAAGACAACCCAAATGCATAGATCCCCGATCGCCCCGACTGGGCTCCACTACTGATCAAATGGAAACGAAACAACACAATCGAACACGATCTTCATCGAGCTCCTCCTTGAGCTCAGTTGCGTCATTTGCACTGGTATCATCGGCACATGAAACTGTTTGGAAGTATCTGTGAGCCACGAGGACTCATCAATCTCACACCCTCGCGATCAAGACTATTTAAGCTCATGGGTAGGAAAAGGGTAGTGAGGTGGAGCTGCAGCAAGCACTAAGCATATATGGGGGCTAACATACGCAAATGAGAGCGAGAAGAGAAGCAAAGCACGACCGTGAACTAGAAGTGATCAAGAAGTGATCTTGAAAGCTACTTACGTTCAAGCATAACACAAGACCGTGTTCACTTCCCGGACTCCGCCGAGAAGAGACCATCACAGCTACACACGCGGTTGATTCATTTTAATTAAGTTAAGTGTCAAGTTTTCTACAACCGGATATTAACAAATTCCCATCTGCCCATAACTGCGGGCACGACTTTTGAAAGTTCAAAACCCTGCAGGGGTGTCCCAAGTTAGCCCATCACAAGCTCTCACGGTCAACAAAGGATATTCCTTCTCCCAGGAAGACCCGATTAGACTCGGAATCCCGGTTACAAGACATTTCGACAATGGTAAAACAAGACCAGCAAAGCCACCCGATGTGCTGACAAATCCCGATAGGAGTCGCACGTATCTCGTTTTCAGGGCACACCGGATGGGCAAGACGTCGGGTTGGCATAGACCCTGGTTGCCCAGGGGGCGCCGGACATCGCCCAGTTTGGACCAACACTCAGAGGAGCACTGCCCCCGGGGTTTAAAATAAAGATGACCCTTGAGTCTACAGAACCCTAGGGAAAAAGGCTTAGGTGGCACATGGTAAAACCAAGGTTGGGCCTTGTTGGAGGAGTTTTATTCAAGGCAAACTATCAATGGGTTCCCATTATAACCCAACCGCGTAAGGAACGCAAAATCAAGGAACATAACACCGGTATGACAGAAACTAGGGCGGCAAGAGTGGAACAAAACACCAGGCATAAGGCCGAGCCTTCCACCCTTTACCAAGTATATAGCTGCATTAAAGTAAACAATATATAATAATGATATCCCAACAATAACCATGTTCCAACATGGAACAAACTCCAACTTTACCTGCAACTAGTAACGCTATAAGAGGGGCTGAGCAAAGTGGTAACATAGCCAAACAACGGTTTGCTAGGACAAGGCGGGTTAGAGGCTTAACATGGCAATATGGGAGGCATGATATAGCAAGTGGTAGGTATCGCGGCATAGCGATAGAGCGAGCAACTAGCAAGCAAAGATAGAAGTGATTTCGAGGGTATGGTCATCTTGCCTGCAAAGTTCTCCGAGTTGACGTAAGCTTGATCCTCGTAAGCGTACTCGACGGGTTCCTCGATCACGTACTCGTCTCCCGGCTCTACCCAAATCAAGAACACAAGCAAATGAAACGACAATCAACCACGGTGCAATGCGCAAGCAACATGATGCAAAACATGGCATGATATGCGGGATGTGATATGCAATGCATATGCGTGCTCCAGAAGGAAAAGATTGAACCAGGCTTCAACTTGGCAAACCAAGTGCGCCGCTGGAAAGATGAGTTGATTTCAGTCGAAATCGATATAAAGATCACCGGAATCGGATGCACGGTTTGCAAATGGCAAGCAAAACAATAATGGCACAATTCTGCGATTAACAGCACAATGCCATCTAGAATGCAACAAGAAACTAAGCTACTGCACTCCAACATAACAACAAAGCACATGGACGTGATCTACTCAAGATGCTTGACAAAATATGAACACTGAGCTACGGCTAATTCATGCAATAGCAGGTTCAAAAAAGCATGGCAAAAGTGCCAAAGATATCAGCATCACAGACTTAGTGAAAATACTAACATGTCAGGAATAACATCAGGAAGCAATATTTAGAGCAAGATAACAACATGCTACGGGAACAGAACATAGCAATACAAGGCATGGCATGAATCTAATCAAAGCATAGAACAAAAGTCCCTTAGTGACCATAAGCCAAAAAGGATCAGAAGATATGATGGCACCCATGCAAACATAGCAAGTTTCGTTAACAGATCAGACTTAGCAGGAAACTGGACATGGCAAAAAC
Source organism: Triticum aestivum (assembly GCF_018294505.1). NCBI lineage: Eukaryota > Viridiplantae > Streptophyta > Magnoliopsida > Poales > Poaceae > Triticum > Triticum aestivum. The sequence goes on along the minus strand of NC_057812.1, from coordinate 189,044,682 downwards.
AGAGTTACGAAGGCCTCTTTGCGAGCTCGATTCACTCACCACAAGGCATTGCATGACAAGATAAGCATAGAAATAGCAAGAAGACATAATCATGAAACTAACCAAGGCAAGATCAAACTCATAGCATGCATGGATCAACTACAACAACCTTGGCAAAATTGATTAACACGTAAACAATCTACCAGAAACATTTTATAGCAAAAGTAGAGCAAGATTGAGTCATGCTAGGGCACTCCATAAATGTAAACAGGGGCATGGATGGATAGAGCACAATCATATGTCCAAATCATCCTTACTGAACATACTCAAAAGAAGCATGGATCTCACTGTAGCAACATGAAAACATGGCATAAAAATAACAGTAGGGAAATGACTTAGTGAAATTCTAAGTCCCTGAAATCAGCAATATCATGAGAGCTATTTTGCATGCTTGTGCTAGTCACCGCATTGATCACAAAAATACATGGCATACATCCCTGTAAAGATGGCATGGCATAGCCCAAAACACATATGGAGCTCATGACCATAAGATGCACACGACAAATGTAGCAAAAATGACAAATCCTCATAATCTGATAAGAATCAGAACCTAACATTTTATAGCACTCTTGCACCCACGATTTGGGCATCAAGATGGACTCAAACAAGCATGGAACAATGGAACAAAATGAAGATCACATCCAGATGAATATTTTGATTATCATGCATGCAAAACGGAGCTACGGATGAGAAGTTATGACATGTTGAACATGGCTTGAAAATGTCACAGATCTGGGGACTTGGAGGAATTTCACCTCCGCGAAAAGTCAACACGGGACGGGCTCGACTCGGGATGGAGGGATCCGGGATGGGGGCGCACGTTTGTATGGGGAACCCGGTGGATCTGGTCCACCTGACCAGATCTGGACGAGGACGGTTCCGAGTCCGGCGATGGCTGCTCAGCGGAGGCCGACGACGACGGGCGGTCGTGCTCCGGCGAGGGGCCGGGCGGAGCTGCGGAGAGCGTGCCGGCGCAGCGCGCGGCGGACAAGCAGGAACCGGCTCAGGCGAGCGGCGGCGGAGGGCGGGCCCGGCGCGGTCTGGTTCGGCCCCGGGGCAGGCCGGATCTGGGCCCCGGGTGGCGCGGCGAAGTGGGGCGCTGACGGCGGTGACGTGGCGCGACGCGAGTGGAGGGGAGCGACGGCGGGGTGACGTGTCGTGCTCCCATTGGTCGGAGCGACGTGGCGGTGGCGGTGGACAAGTCCGGCGCGGCACGGACGCGTCCGGTGGCGTGGGGAGGAGTTTGCTAGGGTTTATCTGCGCGAGGATTTCGGAGGGGAGCACCTTTTTATAGCTAGGAGGAGGTAGGAGTGTCCAAATGGAGTGCGGTTTTCGGCCACGCGATCGTGATCGAACGGCCGAGAGGATGGAGGGGTTTTGGATGGGTTATTGGGCCACTTTGGAGGGGTGTTGGGCTGCAACACACACGAGGCCTTTCGGTTCCCCGGTTAACCGTTGGAGTATCAAATGGACTCCAAATGGCACGAAACTTGACAGGCGGTCTACCGGTGGTGTACCAAGGCCTCTTGGAAAATCTCGGGCCATTCGGAGAGAGTTTAACACCCGCACATGAAAAGAGGCAAAAGGGGGCGCCGGAGGACGTATGAGTGTCGGATTGCAAAACAGACAACGGGGAAAGTGCTCGGATGCATGAGACGAACACGTATGCAAATGAGATGCACATGATGACATGATATGAAATGCATGACATGAAAAAAATGCAAAACGGAAAACAAAACCCAACCACAAAGGGAAATCATATCGCATCTCCGGAAAAAGGCAAGGGTCGGAGTTACGAATATGGAAAGTCGTATCCGGAGCGTTACACTCATACTATCCACACACCCGACAAAATCAGAGTCTGAATGACCAACAATTTCTAGGTTATCAGTTCTTTTATATGTAAGCATGAAATCCTTAGCTCCTTTCATATAACACAAGACTTTCTTTGCGTCCTTCTAGTGGTCCGGTCCTGGATTTGATTGGTATCTGCCAAGCATCCCGGTTACAAAACATAAATCTGGGCGTGTACACACTTGAGCATACATGATGCTTCCGATAGCTGAAGCATAAGAAACCGACTTCATCTGATCAGTTTCATATTGGTTCCTCGGACATTGAAATGTCTCAAACTTATTGCCCTTAACTATATGACCAGGTGAGGGTGAGCACTTATGCATACTGAATTTTTTCAGTACTCTCTCAAAGTATGCTTTTTGAGATAGTCCTAACGTTCCCCTGGACCTATCTCGATGAATCTCGATGCCGAGGACATACGAGGCTTCACCAAGATCTTTCATATCCAAACTAGATGACAGAAAATTCTTGGTCTCATGTAGCATATCCTTATCGCTACATGCCAACAATATGTCATCAATGTATAGGACTAAAATGTGAACCTACTACCATTAAACTTAACGTATATGCAGTTGTCCACAACATTTTCGGTGAAACCAAAGGTTTTGATAATTTTATCAAACTTGAGGTACCACTCTCTTGAAGCTTGCTTCAAGCCATAAATTGATTTGTTTAGACGACATGCTAAATGTTCCTTCCCTTCCACAACAAAGCCTTCTGGCTGAGCCATGTAAACATTTTATTTTAAGTCACAATTCAGAAATGTCGTTTTAACGTCCATTTGGTGTAGTTCTAGGTCGTAATGAGCTACTAATGCCATTATGATTCTAAAAGAATCCTTGGTTGACACAGGAGAGAAGGTTTGCTTATAATCAATACCTTCTCTCTGTGTATACCCTTTTGCCACTAGCCTTGCCTTGAACTGTTCGGCATTCCCTTTGGAATCATACTTGGTTTTGTTGACCCACTTGCAGCCTACTTTCTTAGCTCCATCGAGAACTTCTACTAAGTCCCAAATGTCGTTTGAGCCCATAGACTTTAACTCGTCTTCCATGGCAACCAACCACTTGGACAAATTTTCGCTTTTAATGGCTTCCTTATAAGAGGTTGGATCCTCCACCTTTCCCAGATCATTCATATCCTCAATCATGTATGTGATATAATCATCTAATATGGGTTTCTTTCTCTCACGACGTGGCCTGCCCACAGGAGGAGGTGGTGGAGGAGCATCATTGTTCTGAGGATCATCTTCATTACCCGACTGGTGATCCTCTTCACCTTCTGGATTGACATTAGTTTCAGGATCACCATCAGCCTCAGGACCTGAAGTACTAGATTGAGGATTAACATGAGACGTCACTACACTTTGTAGTGGCAAAACAATCTCTCGGATAGTCGGGGATGGAACACACACCCGTTTCTCCTCAAGATTGACCTCCCTTATTTCGATGGCTTCGTTATCCTCAAAAAATACTGCTTGTCGAGTCTCCACATACTTTGTGGTGCGACCCGGGCAATAGAAACGATATCACTTTCCCCTATGACGGTATCCAATGAAGAAACAACTAACTATGTTTGGATCTAATTTCGTAAGTTGTGGATTGAAAATTCTAGCCTCAGCGGGACAGCCCCATACACATAAGTAATTCAAGCTCAGTTTCTTTTCCGTCCACATCTCGTAAGGTGTGTTCGGTGCTGCTTTAGTAGGAGTGAGATTTAGCACATGTGCGGCCATCTTTAATACCTCCATCCATAGGCTGACTGGTAAACTTGCATGACTGAGCATGCTTCGCACCATTTCCATAAGTGTGCGGTTTCGGTGTTCAGCCACGCCATTTTGTTGAGGTTCACCAGGCATTCAATACTGGGCAACAATTCCATTCTCACAGAGAAACTTAGCAAAACATCCTGGAATTTGCCCATAAGGGGCATGCCTACCATAATACTCTCCCCCATGATCTGATCATACAACTTTTATTTTAGTGTTTAGTTGGTTCTCAACTTCAGCTTTGAACACTTTGAATTTGTCCAAAGCTTCCGATCGATCACGTATAGGATAAATATATCCATATCGAGAAAAGTCATCTGTGAAGGTAATGAACGAATCAAAACCATCCCTAGACTTAACATTAAGGGGTCCACATATGTCAGTGTGTATGAGTTCAAGGACACCCGTGGCTCTTACCGCTCCTTTCTTAATCGTTTTGTGTATTTACCTTTTATACAGTCAATGCATTTGTCTGCATCAGAGAAGTCTAATGGAAGGAGTACGTCATTTTTAATAAGTCTTTCAATTCTCCTCCTCGAAATGTGTCTAAACGACGGTGCCACAATTTCGAAGAGGTACTCGTACCCTTCCATTTCTTCTCAATATTACATACATCACTCACATGCAGGATAGAATCATTCAATGATAACATATATAATTGGCCTCGTTTGACACCGAGGCCTATGTTCTTATTACAATAATTCAAAACAAATTGTTTGTTCCCAAACTTGCTCTCAAACATGTTATCATCTAGGCAAGAGACAGAAATCAAATTCCTACTTAAGGTAGGGACATAAAGAACATTATTTAAATGAAGACGGAAGCCAGTGTGGAGTTCTAAGGTGATTTACCCTATGGCTTCAACATCAACTTCGACTCCATTTGCCACCTTAAGTCTTCTTGCCCCCTTTGCCATGGTTTGGATTATATTTGAGTCCTGCATAGAATTAGCAACATGAGAAGTTGCACCTGAATCAATCCACCAAGAGGTAGTAGAGTAATCAACATATAACATTTCATCAACGAAAGCAATTTCATCGGTACCTTTCTTCATCAACCATTTGAGAAATTCTGGACAGTCTTTCTGATAATGACCCTCATTCTTGCAGAAGTTGCACTTGTTGTCTTTAGGATTATCGTCCATCTTCTCCTTTCCTTTATATGAGTTTGATGAATTTTTCTTAAAGAACTTCTTTTGTGGCTGTTGCTTGGAAGAGCTTGCTCCATCGTGTTTTCTCTTGAAGGAGCCAACGAAAAAGGCTTGGTCCTTTCCTTGCCTCTTAATCCTCTCTTCTTCCTCGATAATTCTTGGAGATATCTCCGCGATTGTCCATTTCTCTTTAAGAGAGTTATAGTTAATCTTAAATTGATCAAACTCTTCGGGGAGGGGGGTCCAAGATCATGATGACAAGGAGATTGTCATTCAACTCACATTGTAATGCCTTCAATTTGTTACAATCATTCACCATCTTTAAAATGTGAGCCCTGACATCACCATCATTATTATAATTCCCAAGGAGCTTGTGAAAAAGTTCTTGCGCATAAACCTTGTTGGAGCCTTTGAATTGCTCCTCCAGGGCTGCCATGAATTCCTTAGGAGTATCTTTCTTGGGAAGTGCCCCAATTATGTTAGGTGATATGGATGATCTCATCACAAGCATAGCAATGTGATTTGATTTTTCCCATATCTCCATCTTGGAATCATAAGTTTTCTTTAGTTCAGCATTCCCCGTGACACCAGCTGCGGGAGCCACGGGTTTATCCTCCCGTAAAGCATAATCAAACTGATGGACGACTAGGCATAATTCCATCGAGTTCTTCCAACGAGGGAAGTTACTACCTGTCAATGGTTCGACAGTGAACGCAGCGGAAGCTGTAATGGACATGAAAGAGTTTATGAGTAATTGACATGAATATGAAATTTTACATTGGCAAAATAAAATAGACATGCCATGTATTAATTTCAACTCCATGTCAAAACACCGTTGGGCAGAAAAAAACATGGAATTAAAATATCATACGTGATGACTCATAATAATAAAACAACGTTGGTCCGAATTAAAATCAGAGTCATTTCATTCTCAATTTAGACATCAACATAAGTAAAATATCATTATTTTTGATGTCTAAAAAAATTCATCATGCAAACACATAATAAATCCTGAATAAAATATCTCGTTGGTTCAATTTTACCCAGAATAATAACATGTTTTAATTCATTATTATCTCAGATATTTTCTGGCTAAAAACAGTGCAAAAACATAATATGTATTAAGTTAAAGTGCACTGGAAAAGACAGAAAACAGCCAAAAGATATGTGCCCGAAATCCCCACAGCTACACATAAAACGGCCCAGCCCAGAAGAAGTTCTTTTTCGCTGGACTAACATAACCTGGGCCGCAGCCCATGGTCGAAAGTGGCCCATTAGCGCCTGCCGGCCCAGCAGGGAGCTGCGCGATGCTCTCAGTCGTCGGATCGAGCCGACGGCTCGGATCGCCCCGCAAGTAAGCAAAAGCAGTGGCCCAGTCAAACCCTAGACCATTTCCTCCTCTCCTCCCCGATTCTCACTCTCTTGGCAGAGCGACGGCGTTCGACGATGGCCCAAAAGGCGTGCCGGCCATGGCGGCGCGGTGGCTGCGCTCGCCGGAGCAGCATGTCGTGGACGACGTCCGGCGTGCTCCTTCGTCGAGCATGGCTGCTAGCGTCCGTGCACATGGCACATCAAGGAGGCAAGCGGGGCGCCGGCCACCGCAGCATGAAGGGGTCGATGGCGACGTGCAGGGCGACGGCCCGTACACGCACGCGTTCGTAAGTGCGGCGGCAAGGCGCAGGAGCATTCCGCTCGTCGGCCAGGGCACGACGGCGTCGCGGCGTCTCCTCCCTCGCACAGCGGTGGGCGCTGTGCGGGCCCCGAAGGGAAGAGGCGGCTGCGCGGCACATTAGGTGAGGATTCTCCTCATTTCTTCTCCAATTTGTGTCCATTAGTACTTGATTTGGGGGGAAACAGTCCTAATTACAGAATTAGGGTTCTTACGATTTGGGGATGAATTCTAGGGTTCTTAAACATGAGGGGTTGCTACTATTGACTTGCGTGTATCCCTCTGCATAATATTTTGCTATTGCATACGGAAACAATACTTAAGCATGATCAATTTTAATCAACTTAACATGAAAGTGAGCATTAGATCTTAACTTAGATTAATTAAAATTGATTGACTAAAAGATAACAGTACTTAATCTGTAGCAATTAGAAAACAACATGATGATGTACAGAGGGCATAAAAAAGTAGCATGCGTATTGGGATAACCAGGGGCTAAAGTTTTCAATTTTGATCCTAAAACCCTAAACATGTCATTGATCTAAACATTATGTTGATCTACTGATCAACAAGGTAGGGATCTATTGCAATTAAAATTGGCGACTGATACCATTGTTGGAGTAATTATGCATCTATGGTATGCCATTAGCAGAATCAAATTGCATCTTGCTCACCCAATAAACATGAATAGAGAAGGGTTTAGAGATCCTTTACATGTCACGGGACTGGACATGATCGCCTGCTTGGTGCAGGCGTGATGCAGGGGTGATGTAGTCGAAGCAGAGGTTCTCCTCGACGTCCTGATTCCTTCAGGACGCCACCGGGACTGGTCGGGGACGGCAGCGGCGACTGGAGTAGGTCTTCCCATCACTGCAGCGCTCCCCTGATCGGATGGGGTGAGATAATATCGGAAGGGGAGTGAAACCATACGAGAATTGTGATCGCGCAGGCTGCCAACCCTCTCCCATACCCCCTTTTATCTAGCGCTGCCGACAGGGGACCTAAACCATTAGTTGGTTTGGGTGCCCCCGATCAGGGCGCCTTAGTTGGGATAAAAATCCCACGTACGTTGGTGCATGGGGCCTTTTCATTATCGGTATCTTTCCCTTTTTTTGTTAGACCAATAGATCTAACTGGTCTATTAAGCCGTCAGATCAAAACCAACAAGGTAGTCAAGGAGCGGATGCAGATTGTGGTCTGCATCGACGACATTTGAATGACGGAGCGTGTGTTGGGCTCGTGGTTCGTGGATGGCAGGTATGGTTTCCTCCTCCGACGTCTTAGTCATGTGGGGGTGCCAGATCTGAAGTTAGATGGCGTGTCCAGGGTATTGCCCCTGTCTGATTCGTTCAACGGTAATTGTTTCGTCTTTAGCGAGCCACCTTGGAGGTCCGCAAAGCTGCATATCACCGATGGAGCCACGTCGAGCTCGAGTGAGAAGGCGATCCGTCATTTTTTTGTTTTCTTTCTATGGCTGCTATGGTGGTGCCGGAAGCAGGTGACGTGCGTTGGTGTCAAGCGCAGAGATATTCTAGTGTCTTTTCAAGTTTCTCATGTCGGTCTTTATGTGACTTGTACTTTAATGTTTATGATACAGTATTTTTTGCGGGTAAATTGGGAGCTCTTTATTCAACATCAACACCTCCAGCAGAGTCTGCTAAGAGGCTAGTTACAAGAAAGCTTGGGGTAGTGTCAAGCCAACACTCTATAATATCTAATGTGCTTGTTTGCTTCGCACAAAGATGAGTAGGGACGTTGGCTGCCCTACCAATATGTTGAACTACAAAAGACTCAAAAGAAGGAACATGCTCCCCAATTTCAGAAAAGAGAGGCGCCACCACCGCACGAGAGGTGTGACGCGAGTTCTAGAGATTCACAATCTCCAAATTATCAGACTCCAGTACCACTTGTGTATAGCCCCTAAGATGAGCGAAGATGACTCCATCTCATATAGCAAGAGCTTCGGCTATGAGCGGGTTCGTGACCCCTGGGTAGGGTTTGCACCATGCCGCTAAGAGGGATGATCGGGACCGAGCTACTCCCCCCTCCTTGCATCCATCACAACACTTCCGTCGGTGTTTATTTTCATCCATCCCATCTCAGGTGGACGCCAACCATGACCAGGCAGAATCCGGGCGTGATCACGCGGCAACTCGAGAACTGCAAGCCACTCCCTTACCCTTTTCAGAGACTGTATAGAGTTGTATGCAGATTTGTCGTGGGTGATGTTGTTCCGTGAGGTCCAAATCACCCACATTACAGTCACTAGAGTAGCTCTCTTTGACTCTGAGAACATATGATCGCACAAGATATCTCTTGACCAGGTTAGTGGGTGCAGTACCGGCCTTCTGATATTCAACCACTCGGGGGCTGCATCCCAAAACTGCCTGGCATGAGAACAATCCAGTAGGGTATGCATCATATCTTCGTCAGTGTGAAGACATATTTTGCATGTACTAACCGTGGCAATATGACGGTGTTTGAGAGTTGCTTCTGCTGGAAGAATGCCATGTAGTACCCTCCACCAGAAAACTCTCACTCTTGGTATGACCTTGAGTTTCCACAAACGAGACCACAACTGTTTGTCTGTCATTGAGGATTCGGTAGTCGTCCCTTCCTCTAGAGCAAGCTGCTCGTTGCGAGTCATTAGAGCACGATACGCTAATCTTACAGTGTAGCAACCCGATTTTTCAAAAGCCCATGCCAAAGAATCATCACCTCCTCCCTGCCTCAGTGGAATATTAAGAATAGCATATGCATCTAGGGGTATGAAATTTCCACGAACCACGTCAGCCCTCCATGACCAGTTACTGGGGTCAATGAGGTCTGCCACCACATTCAGCTGATCATTGCCAATGTTACAGACCGGCGTCATATATAAAGTTCCATGGATCCATTTGTCATGCCAAATGGAGACCGTAGAGCCGTCTCCTATCCGTTTGAGAAGACCGATCTGCAAGGCATCCCTCCCAGTGATTATAGCGCGCCAAGTTGAAGAGGAATATCGAGGAGCTGTGGCTTGCATAAAATCACTCGTGGGGTAGTATCTTCCTTTAAGAACTCGAGCGCAAAGGGATTCTGGGTTTGTCAACAGCCTCCATCCGTGTTTCCTGAGGAGAGCTGTATTGAACATCTCAAGATCCTGAAAACCCATCCCGCCCTGCGCTTTCGGCTTAGATAGAGAGTCCCATGCCTTCCAGTGCAAATATCGGCGATCGAGGGAACTACTCCACCAATATTTCGCTAAGCAAGAGGCCAGGCTCTTGCAAACCTTCCTTGTTAACTTGAAGCAACTCATACTGAACATTGGGATGGCTTGGGTGATCACCTTGATGCGTACTTCCCGTCCAGCACAAGAAATCAATCGTTCTGACCCTGGTTGGAGCTTGTTGCGGATCCTTTCCCCAATGTGATCGAACGTGCCGCTTGTGATCCTACCCACGGCGGTTGGTAGACCAAGGTAGCACTCACTGAATGCCTCCACTGAAATATTCAGAGTTTGTTTCAGCAACGACTTATCTGGAACCGGAGTGTTTGGGCCAAAGTAGATCGAGCTTTTCTCTTTATTCACTGCCTGGCCCGAGCCTTCTTCATAAATTATCAAGATCTCATTCAATCTTTGAGAACTTTGCTCCTTGGCTTGCATGAAAATTAGACTATCATCCGCGAAGAGGAGATGGTTGACCCAGGGCAAGCAGTAGCTGACCCTTATGCCTTTGTCTGCATCTTCTCCACCGAAACGATTCAACAATGATGTAAGGCCTTCTGCACATAGCAAAAATAGGTACGGGGACATTGGGCATCCCTGCCTTAAGCCCCTTCAAGGGGAAAAGAAAGGAAGAAGCTCGCCATTGACACGGATTGAGAATCTGACTGAGGAAACACACTTCACGACAAGGTGAACAAAATCCATACCGAATCCAAGTTTGAGCATGATGGCTTGCAGATAGTGCCATTCGACACGGTCATAGGCCTTCATCATGTATAACTTGATCGCACACACTGAATTGCCCCCTTTTTTCCTTCTTCTCATTGCATGCACACTCTCATGTGCAATAAGGACGTTGTCAGTTATCAGGCGGCCGGGGACGAAAGCACTCTGTTCAGCACCAACAATATCATCTAGATACTCACGAACACGGTTAGCGATTGCCTTAGCAGCGATCTTGTATAAAACCAGACAGAGTGATATAGGGTGATATTGTGTGATTCTTTGTGGGAAGCTTACCTTCGGGATGAGAGTAATAGACGTGTCGTTCATCCCTACCGGCAATTCTCCTTCATTTAGAAAATCAAGCACAGCTGGAACGATATCATCTTTAAGCAACTTCTAGTGACGCTGATAAAACCCTGCCGTAAATCCATCCACCCCCGGGGCCTTTGACGGGGCCATCTGGAAGAGAGCTCTACGGACCTCCTCTTCTGTGTATGGTTTTTCAAGCTCAGCGTTCATCAAGGGCGTAACCCGAGGGGGTACATCATCCAGTAGGTCTTGCATCTGGTTGAAACCTTGCGAGGTATATACTTGTTCATAAAAGGCTTGAACCTCCGCACGGTCTTCTTCCAGCGTATTACAAACAGTTCCATCCGGCCGCACGAGTTTTTCTATCTTGTTCATTCGTCTGCGCTGGGCTGCCTGGGCATGGAAATAGCCTGTATTCTCGCCGCCTTCTCGTAACCACGGGATTCGCGATCTCTGTCAGAGCCATATTTCTTCCTGATGCAATGCTAGCTTTAGCTTTTTTGCAACTGCTTTCTCTTCGTCTGATGGCCCCCTCCTTGAAGATTGACCACGCAGACGGGTCAACTGCTCGAGCAGCTTTCTTATCTTGCGTGACAAACACCCGAACTACTTCGCCCCCAAGCAGCAAGCTTGCCTTGCAGCGACTTAAGAGCCTGAGCTATACCTTGCAGTCCAGCTCGACCTGCACCCTTTTGCCAAGAATTCAGAATTAGTTTATCATAGTCCATATGTGTTTGCCACATATCTTCATATCTAAAGGGCTTAGGACCTCTGGGTGCTGCCGACGAAAGGTTGTCTCGCAAATCCGCGAGAACAAAACAGTGATCAGATTTCGTTGTAACAATGTGTCTGATCCTCACATTCGAGAACATCTGCATAAACGCCGAGTTTCCGAAAGCTCTATCAAGCCAGGCTCTCACGTTGGATCGCCCCGGCTGCATATTATCCCACGTGTATTCTGTCCCTGATCATCCCAAATCCGAGAGTGCACACTCGTCAGTCACTTCCCGAAACGCCCTCATCTGCCATTCTGGTCTAGGGGTTCTAGAAAAGTGCTCTGAGCCAACCAGCGTCTCGTTAAAATCTCCAATGCACATCCACGCTTCATGTTGGATAGCAAAAAGTGTTCTTAGGAATCTTCAACTGTGGCAACGATCTTCCACTCTCGGAGCTCCATAGAATCCCATCACACGCCACTGCTTTGTGACATCGTGTTTCATCCGCACTAGTACATCAATATGGCTGGTGCTATAATTTTTCAGTTCCACATCCAGGTTCGAGGTCCAAAACATGCCAATTCCTCCGCTCAGACCCCTACTGCTTACTGCATAGCAGCCTGAGAAACCTAGCAGATTCTGTAAGCTTTCAACTCTTGTTGCTGGAATTTTTGTCTCCATAACAAACAGGAGATCGGGCCCTTCTTGCTTCACAATGTTGCGAAGCTCGCGAACTGCCCGGGGGTTCCCAAGCCCCCGGCAGTTCCAACTCAAACAACTCATTGGCCCCGTGTGACGCCCTCGATTCAATCATACACTAATCATACACGCAAATGTGTACGATCAAAATCAAGGACTCACGGGAAGATATCACAACACAACTCTAGACACAAATTAAAATAATACAAGCTTTATATTACAAGCCAGGGGCCTCGAGGGCTCGAATACATAAGCTCGAAAACACAAGAGTCAGCGGAAGCAACAATATCTGAGCACAGACATAAGTTAAACAAGGTTGCCTTAAGAAGGCTAGCACAAAAGAAGCAACGATCGAAAAGGCAAGGCCTCCTACCTGGGAGCCTCCTAATGACTCCTAGTCGTCGGCGGTCTTCACATGGTAGTAGGCATCCTCAGGGTAGTAGTAGTCTTCAGTGGCGTCGTCTGGCTCGTGGGATCCGTCATCTGGTCGCAACAATCGGGTATGGGGGAAAAAGAAGTAGCAAAGCAACTGTGAGTACTCATCCAACGTACTCGCAAGACTTACATCAGATCTAAACTAAGTATGCATCTGTATCAAAGGAATGGGTTGTATCTGTGGACTAAACTGCAGAATGCCAGAAGGGAAGGGGAAAGCCTAGCCTATCAAAGACTAGCATCTTCTGGAAACCACCATCTTGTAGCAACAGGAGGGGGGTAGAGTAGCATAAAGTAAAGTAGCAGTAATGTTATCAACCTCGGCCAGAGATCCTTTCTTGACTCCCTGCGAGAAAGCAATCCCAAAGCCATACTATCCATTTCTCATCATAATCAATTCCTCATGACCATCCATTTCTCATATCCATAGTATCCAGTTCTAGTTGTATCGATGGGGATACAACTCCAAGTGTCCGTTACCATAGGACAGGCTATCGATAGATGTTTTCTTCCCTGCAGGGGTGCACCAACTTACCCACCACGCTCAATTAACTCCGGCCGGACACACTTTCCTGGGTCATGCCTGGCCTCGGCTAAACAATATGCCGCAACCCGACCTAGGCTTAATAGAGAGGCCAGCACGCCGGACTAAACCTATGCCCCCAGGGGTCATGGGCCATCTCCCCAGGAACTCCTGCACGTTGCGTACGCGGCCGGTGAGCAGACCTAGCTACCTCCTTCAGCAAGGCAGGAGCTTACGCAGTCCAACCCAGCGCGCGCCGCTCAGTCTCTGACGTCTATTAAGCTTCGGCTGATGTATACGACGCAGAACGCCCATACTATGCCCATGTGATGGTTAGTGCTATCAGGCCAGAGGCCCCTCGGATCAAATATCCAAATCGTAGTGGATTAGGAACGCGAGGTAACGAGCAGAGACTCACGATCGATGTGACCCCGTCGCCCCGTCTCGAGTACTTGCGGCAAGGGCTAAGAATGCCCGGCCACGCCTCGTAAGTATCTCGCGGGCACCTTCCAGGTCAACCCGACTCCACATCACTCGCTATTAAGCTCGCGCGGGTACCCCTCAGGGTCGACCCGTCTTTAGTAACATGGCTCAGTGTAAAGTCATAGTAACCATAGTAACTGTGTGTCTAACACCAAGGGGAAAATCCGAGGAATCACCCCCGGTGAATCCCACTCGATGTTATCATCAAGGTGAACGTAAGAGGATCCACCCTCGAGGTTCACACTTGAGGAGTTGCACGACAGAGCGGTAACGGAAGTGGTTAAGGAGGGAATCACCCTCGATGACCTCGACCGTATAGCTACACTGCAGAGATCTCATCAGGAGTGATGTAAGAGGTTCCACCCTCGGCACTCGATAGTAACTCTGCAGAGTCGTACAACTAGGGGGGGGTGATGTGCGGTGTCGGGGCCTGGACATCGATCACGTGGTCGAGTCATCGAACATAAAGCGAGGCAACTAGGACAAGGTGGGGGTCATTGATGGATCACTAACCATCCTATACTAAGCAGTTTAGGATAAGCAGGTAAGGTAAGAAAGTAGGTAACAACAACAGGCTATGCATCAGAGTAGGATCATACAGAAAGCAGTAGCAGTTCTAATGCAAGCATGAGAGGAAAAGAAATAGGTGATATCGGAATGCTCAAGGGGGGTTTGCTTGCCTGGTTGCTCTGACAAGGAGGGGTCGTCGGTGACGTAGTCGATCACAGCGGCATCATCGGTCTCGGGGTCTACCGGAGAGAAGAGGGGGAAGAAACAGTAAATACAGAGCAAACAATGCATCACAAGGCATAACATGACGACGGGCAGAGTTAGGGTTGCCCTAACGTAGTACTACACGTTGCAGACGGAGGGGATAAACATCCGAGGATGAATTCCCGGCATTAGGCGGATTCCGGACAGATGAAAGAGAGGGGACGGTTCCATGTTCAGCATGCTAGGGGCACGTGACAAGTGAATGGACCGCGCATTTGGATTCGTCGGGATCACGCTACGGGGGTCGACGAGGTGGGCAAGCGGCACGGGCGGCTTCGGCGGGCTGCACTGAGCACGTTCTCGTGCTCAGGCGAGCATGGCAACGACGGCGGCCAGCTGCTCGGTGGAGCTGAGCTCGGCCATGGCGGCGCGGTGGCTATGGTAGCGCGAGAGGCCAGGGGAGCGAGGGGAGAAGAAGAGGGGCTCATCGAGCGGCACACACGGCGGCCCTCGGAGGTTTAGTAGCTGCAGACTCGGGGCGGGTCGAACGTCGGCGTAGCAGTGGCCGCAGTTGGGGAAGAAGACGCGAGCGACGATGGTGGCGTTCCTCGGGCTCGACCCGGTGACGAGGAGGAAGAAGCAGTCCACCGCGGACCTCCTAGACACCACGGAGGGAGGAATGGGCGCCGGTGGCCGCGGTGGAGCGCGGTGCTCGGCGGCGACGGAGCTCGGTGGTGATGGATCTGAAGGGAGAGAGGAGAGGAGGATCAGGCGGAGTGGGAGAGGGGAGTGGGTGGTGCAAGTGGAGGCGGGAATCGCGGAGGCGAGGAGGCGCAGGCCTTATCCCCTCGCCCGGGCGTCGCCGGCGAGGCGGGTCCGGCGGGGACGGCGTCTGTAGCGACTAGGGTCGGGGAACAGGAAGGGGGGAAGAGAGCGACCGGGGGAGGTGGGCCGCCTAGGATGGGGGAGTTGGGCCGGCCCAGGGGGTTCAGTCCAGGGAGGGGGCACTTCTCCCTCTCTCTCCTTTCCTTTTCCCTTTTCCTTTTTCTTTTTTTAGCTTTTCTGTTTTAGCCACTTTAGGCCACCTTCACATTTTGCAAAAATGTTGGTTCACCACCAACATTACCAGAAGAATACTTCACACATGATGAACATTTTAGTTTTTATGTTTGAGCATTTTGAATTCCACACAAAATTTGAATTTGAATTCAACTGGAATTTGAAAGAGAGAGGAGACAAAGATGATCAAGCACTTGTTTAGCAAAATAATTAACTGAACCCCAGGGGTTACTGTAGCATCATTACACCGAGGTGTTACACCCCGGCGGGGCTGGTTCGCAGCCGCCGCCGAACTGTCCGAGCTCTCTGAATTGGTGGGAGTGGGCTTCTTCTTTGGAATCGGTTCTATCCCAGGATCACTTCCCTCACCAACTAGTTTGTTAGCCCCCGCTGTGAACACCACCACAGCTTTGGCTCCCCCATCCTGATGCACCTGCTCTTCGGTCTCTACCGGCGGCAGGGCAATCTGTCGATACACTTGTTTCTGCACTTGAGGTCCTCCCTTTCTTTTGTTTGTGTGGTTATTCTTCTTGACAGGGGATACAACGTCAGGGCAAGAGTCTGCCTTTTCCTTCGCCTTGCAAGCATCTTTGTTACTGCTTTGACCCGATCGCTGCTCCTTTGACGAACTATCATTAGACATTGCTTTCTTCTTCTCGTCCGACGCTCTCAGGCTAGTCTTGAAGGGTAAATCACCATTTGCATCACGCGAGCCTGGCGTCGGGCATTGGAGATCAGAGTGTCCCAATCGTCCACACGAGAAGCAAAAGTTGGGAACATTCTCATACTGAATATCGCACCAGTCCCTACTTTTCCTGGCTGCGGAATCAATCAGAATCCATCTGCGCAAGGGTTTACTAACATCAATTGTAACCCTAGCCCGCAGAAAACCACCAACGGGGTCAAACTGGATTGAGGATGCATTACGATCTATCTGCTGGGCCACCGCTTTCCCCCTTGTATCATTCCTCAAGTTAAAGGGCAGGTTCAAAACCCTAGCCCACAACTGAAGCTTATCAAACTGCAGCTCTGATCGCTGCATACATTCATTAAATTCTGTCAAGATCACTGCATGTTTACTGACATGCCAGGGAGATCCCTCCCACACGCGATCGCGATCACGTTGGGTCTCAAATTCTGCCACAGAAGTATTTTCGCCCACCGGACGGAACACCAGGCCTCTAGGGTTTCCCCAGGCCGGGCGCAAAGCATTGGAAATCGTCTGGATGTGCAGATTTCGGTTCAAAATCTTCCCCGCGATTGCCCAAGTCTGCCTCGCCCCCTCATCAATGTCATCCAAGACCAATGGTGTTGCCTCCTCCTCGGTGAGATCGAGTTTTCCCATGGCTTCCTCCATGCGCGCCCTCGCCGCCCTAGGCGAGAGTGCTTCCTTGCTACTCGATGACTCCGGGATCTCCATCCCGAGCCCTTTGCTAGGTGCTCCTCCGACGAGAACGATCGGCGGCCGCCGCTTCCTCCACGCGAAACCCTAATCGCCTCCCAGGGGGGCTCCTAGTTTTTCGGGGAAAACTTCGTAATGTTTATGATATAGTAGATGAGACACATATTATCGTGCAAAAAAAGTCTTCTCCTGCGTACCATTCTCATATCCACTATTCTTTTCTTTCACACTTCACACTGCACAGCCCTCTGGCGTATTCTTGGCTCTTGAAAGTATGTTGGGTTGTTGAGTAGTCCATCACTCCTCATGCTCTGATTGATTGGTACAAAATGCTTAACTTACTGAATGTATTTCATAAGTATTTTACATATTTTTTTAATAATGGAGTAATAGCCTGTTCGTCTATATAGGTTTCTTTTACTCCACCCACCGCATCGAGACAAAACCACCAGAAAATGGCCAGGAGGCGGTCGACGGGGAGAACTTCGGGTCCCGTCCGCGTCGACGTCGACATCGACGGAATCCCGAGCCTGACCCGAGCGAGCACGGGGACGTGGAATCACTGGTTGGTGCTGGGGCATTTGGGCTTGCGCGACCTAGCGTACGCTATCAGCGCCGCAGGGGTGGTAACCCACCCTGTGCAATCTAGGTGCTCGACGAAATGTCGAACCGAACCCTTGACGCTCCAGGCTCATCAGTGCACGCTCCACAGGTGATCGACACAATGCCTGAGTGGAAGAGCTGTCTGTGGAGTCGGCTGCTCTGGCGTGCCCGGTATGCTGCTGCGCTAGTACTAACCATCTTTGAGCACTGCGATCTCTTCCCGTGTCCAGGTATGGTGTCTCTTTTGGCAATCAAAACTTAGTGCTGGAATGTCATCTTTCACTGTCGAGGAGACGTCTGTGCCGCTCTTACTTTTTCATGCCTGTCGCTTTTGGCAAGGTACGCGTTGTATTCCAAATGAAGTACTCCCATGATGTGATGCTTCTGCAAATAGGGGTACCAATCATGTATCTTTGGATTCCTCAAAAAAATCATGGATCTTTGGGTCCTCTTCTCATCATCGACCGGGTCCAGCTTTTGTTTGTACAAGGTTGCAGCTCGCACCCAACTCCTTAAAGCCACTTGAGCATGTAGATAAACATGACCTGATCAGCGGGCCCCATGATCTTTCTGTATTTCCTTTTCTTCTTAAATAAAAGTTTTCATGCTGTGCTTCTTGTTTGGAGTCTCCACTGCACTTCTTCTTGTTCACACCAAACAACCATTCTCATCTCTATGCAATAGGTACGAACCCGCAGCCCAGCTTGATACCCGAGAATTTAATAGTTGAGGCACGTGTTTTTTTTGTCAAAGTTGAGGCGCGTGTTTGTTCATTACTTTCGTTGTATTAGGTTCTCTTCTGACTCCAAAGTGGTCCCGATGAGATCATATATTCATATTAATCTGGATGCGCACTGTTTCTGCATATCACATATGACTGGGTCGAAGCTAATAAGCTATGAGATGATAGCCTGATACATTGTTCTGGGGTCTTACCTTGTTTCTTTCCTTTCTTTAACTGACTTCACCCCCCCCCCCCCCCCCCCCCCCCCCCTCCTTTGTTCACTGTCCAACTCAGCTATCTTTGAAGCACACAAGGTGTCCCTCAGTAGTCTGAGCAGCAGCCGTCGCTCTGGATACAAGCTCAAAGCTGCAACCTCAGCTAGGCCAACGGGGCAGCTATTCCGAGTGAGCAACTGAGCATTGCGAAGCTTTCCCATGTCAGGTACGATTCTTACTTGCTCTTCCTGGGCTTTCGACATGGATACATAGCTTCCATTGCCAATAGTCTGCCACTTTTCCGCTTGCAGGCAATTTTACTAGTTACATCTGGGTACAAGCTCAAACCTGCAAGCTCGGCTAGGGGCTGATGTGTATGATAGCTAATGAGGGCAGCCATTCCTGTGACCATGTCTATCCGACGAGCATTGCATTGCTTTTCTCATTCCAGGTATGATTCTTAGTTTCTCTTCTGTGCTCGGTTATTAGACATGGATGCATTATTTCCAGGGGCGGATCTAGTAGGGTGCCATGGCACCCCCTTGGTAAAATGCAAAATAATTTATCTCAAAACCACTTTTAGATTATGTTTTAAAATAATACGTATTAGTTTTTAAAATTTTAAATCATGTTTTGTGACTATTTGTTAAACTTATGATGATATCTAGATTAAATTACAATTTCTACTGTATTTTTCACAAATTTTGAACGGATTGTGTTAAAGTTATGTTGTTCACCCCCCCCCCCCCCCCCAACAGTACGATCTTAGGGCCGCCACTGATTATTTCCATCGCCTGTTGAACCTCTCTACTTGCAGTTAGTCTTACTAGTTACCAAATATAATATGGCATCTAAAAAAACCAAGCAGCTGCTAGTTCTTCGACGAACATACACTTATTTATATGTGTGTGTTTTCTGGTGATAGCAATCAGATCTAGGTATTCAGAGAAAACAAAGGGAAATATCTGGACCGCTATTTTGGTTATCGCTCTGGATACAAGCTCACTTGCAACCGTATATGGCTAACGAGGGCACCCTTCCCATTTGGCTGTGAGCATTGCAATGCTTTCCATGCCAGGTATAATCTTTTACTTTCTATTCGTGTGTTTGGCTGTTAGGCTTTGTTGTGTGTAACCTACCATTGAATGCAATTAATTTTACTTGTTACCCTGTAGAATCTGTTAGTGTCTCCACCAACAAGTATTACTACTTGTCTTATGTGTGTTCTGTGGCAATAGCAGTTGGAAGAAAAACAAAGGGAAAGATCTAGATCACTTATTTTGGTGGGGTCAGATTATAACGGTAAAGTTCAATCATGTATATGATGTTATTGTTGAAGGAGAAACACAACTAATTTCCAATCATAAACATTCAAATTGTATAACTAATAGAACTCTATGGTCAAACATGATCATCTGTATTGTAATATCTAGAATCACACAGGAAATTCATCTAGTTACAGTATATACAATGGGATTGATCCTTTTTAAGATTTTAATAAACTGACAATATGCTTTCGTCTTTTAACACCAACCCTGTGTGGACTCTGATAGTTGGTTGGGGCCAACTTAGTACAACATTAACTACCTTTTTTCTGGAGAAGTCTATGAACATGAGCTGATAATTTGTATGCTGGTTACTGTTTGAAAAAATAATTCATATTGTGGGGTCTAACAGGCAAGTTAGCCTTTGATGCGCTCTCTTTTGTGTTGTTTTCGTTTGGGATAGACTTCACCAAGTCCGTCTTTCTAGCAACATTCTTTGTTTTTTCTTGTTCATAACCATCCTTGAATTATCCTTGAATCCTTCAGATATCTTCTCCATCCAAGAAACTCTTACCTGATGCTCCAGATGGAGGCATAGAGAGCAACCTGAGACTTGCAATTTCAGTCAGAGAGCAACCACATGGCAGACAACGGGCAGTTCGTGGTCACCATTGGTCTGACGAACATCAACACCACGAGGCAAGATCCCATCAATGTCGTGTCCAGCAGAAATTTGTCACCCTCTAGCCATGTATCCAGCTCCAGCAACAATGATGATTTTGAGCTATTGTGGAGACATCGTAAATATTCGGTACTTCTTGGAGTCCTAGCAGTTGGTGTGACATACAATGCTGGATTAACACCACCAGGGGCATCGTGGACACTAAACAAGGATGATCATCATGCTGGTGACCCTGTCATGCATGATGGCTTTTCTGAACGATATGAGGTGTTCTTTTACTGCAATGCAGCAACCTTCGCTGCATCTCTTGTCTTAATCATCTTGCTTCTCAGTAAGAGTGTGACAAGGAAGAGGATGTGGCTCCACTCAATGCAATTAACCATGATATTAGACCTATTCAGCCTGCTGGGGGCTTATGCTGCCGGAAGTTTCAGGGCACTCAAATCATCCATTTACATCTGGGTTCTAGTCCTTGCTGTTATCATATATGTTGGGATCCATACCCTAGTATCCACAAGGTTTATTCCAAGAAAATTGAGACGGAATCTGCAGAACATGATAAATACAGTTCTAATCAAACAGGGTTTCCTTGTGAGGCAAGTGAGCATCCCTTTAGAGAACGTTGAGGAGGCTCGCAAGTTCATTTTGATGCTTGTAACTTTTGCTGCTACTATCACATACCAAGCAGGATTGAATCCACCGGGCGGCTTTTGGGCTGAAAATGACCATGGTTCTAATAAGCTGCATTTGGCCCTTCCTGTTTACAGTCATCATCCGGCTACTTCTGTTCTCCGGAGTAACTACCTTCGTCGTTACAATATATTTATCACTTCCAATTCAACTTCCTTCGTGACATCTTTGGTCATAATCATACTACTTCTGAGCCCAAAATTGAGTGGACATGGAATAAGGACCAAAGCAATGATTGTATGTGTGGTAGTGGACCTATTGTGCCTAATTGTTGCATATGCTGCAGGATGTTGTAGAGAGGTAGCAACATCATTCTATGTGGTGTTTATCATCGTCATAGTTTGGATCTCCTTTGCAATTTTAGCTGGATTCTTTGTTACCAGGCCTGTAGCAAATTGGCTAAAAAATGTCAAATCAAGCAGCCTGTGGTGTGTGAGAAAATTGGGCCGTGCACTTTCATTGAGCTTTCGTGGCCACAAATCGAGCAATGCAGAGCAGGACAATTCTTACGCAAGCAATCATCAATCTTCAGTCCGCTCAACCGATGCACCTGCAGAAGATAATACTGCTGAACCACAACACCAGACTGCAGAGGAACTTCCAAATATCAGAGAGGATGTCTCCTATGAGGAGCATGCACCTGCAGAAGAAAGAAATCATATTTCAGATGATGAAGAGGCTGTGAATAACTCACAACATCTATCAGGGAACAGCCAGCAATCAGCAAATATCCAGGATGTTGCGTCCAACACAGAGTGCCAGTCTCCATTCCAGCATGTTGCAGAAATGGATGAGGATGTGTCCAGCTCACCACATCCTGCTGGGAACTGTCAACGATCAGAACATGGCATGGGTGTCGTGTCTAACATGGAGTACGGGTCTACAGAAGGCAAGCAAGATGCAAATATGGAGGCAGCTAAATCTAGCACTGAGCAAGAGTATGACCCATTACTAAGCCACCAGCAAACTGAAAATAGCATGTGCGGTATGTCAGCTAACCAGAAAGTTGCAAGTATGGGGAAGCAATCTTCACCTGATGATCCCGACATAACTGCTCTTTCAGTTGAGCAAAATATGTCAGTCGGGCAGAGTAACGGAGACACTAGTCATGGCATAGTGGATGAAGTGCTTTCTGCACCTGTGGAAACCACTCGCAATGCGGACCGTGCTGAACAAAACAATCTGGTTGGAGATAATAACCCTAGTGCTGAGATTCTTGGCAGTGATGACCATCCTATACATTCTGAGAATGTACATACTGACAGCAATCAAGTACCCAATCAAAATGCTGATGACATTTGAACTGAGAAGCATCTGAAGAAGACCCGCACATGTATGCTGCTTCTTGCCATTCTTGCAGTATCTCTGGCATACCAATCAGGCCTGAATCCACCAGGTGGATTTTGGTCAAGAAGTACAGATCATCATTCAGCTGCTGATCGCATCCTTGAGGATACCCACCATCGCCGGTTCATTGCATTCTTCTATCTCAATGCAATCGCCTTTGTGGCATCCATTGTCATGATCACTTTGCTCTTGAACAAGATGGCGAGCGACAAGGTTACCAAACGGCGTGCATTGCCAATAACGATGATAGTGGTCCTACTTTCCCTAACCGGAGCTTTTGCTCTAGGGAACTGCAGGGAGGCAAACAAGACTGTTTTCATATCAGTGCTCGTATGTAGTGTACTTGCTTATGTTCTCATTCATGTCTTGATAGCAATACATATAATTCCTCCAGAATGGAGAAGGCAGGTGGCGGAGATGTTAGAGCACTCAGTTAGTCATTTTTGCTCAGTGCCGTGTCAATTTGGCCACAACCATACTGGGGGTGATACTAGTGAGAAGGAGTTGGGAAGGCGGCGTAATCTGCTATTGACCATTGCTATTTTGGCTGTGACTGTCACATACCAAGCTGGCATGAACCCTCCAGGAGGTGTCTGGTCTGATGACCAGAAAGCCACGGGAACTCCGGGCAATCCAATCCTTCAGGATACCCATCCAAAACGCTATGATGTGTTCTACTACTCAAATTCAGTTTCATTTGTGTCGTCTGTGGTCGTCAAAATATTACTTGTGAATAAGGAATCCTGTGAGTATGGAATCAAGTCATATGCACTGCGAGTGTGTTTGGTGGCGGGCTTGCTTGGCCTCCTCATTGCGTATGTTGCAGGAAGTTGCAGAAATATTAAACAGTCCATATATCTGAGCACCATTGCTATGGGAGTTCTAGTCTCCCTTCTGATTCAAGTTCTGCTGTCTTCGATGCATGATACACTAGGAAAACCATTGGCTAAGTGTCTAGGATTTCTACACGATCTTCTCTTCCATGCAGAGGGTGAACAAGTAAACACTCCTGTGAGTCCAGAAGCTTCAGTTGACGTGAGGTCAGAAGCTTCAGTTGAGGTGAGGCCAGAAGCTTCAGTTGTCGAAGAAGAAAGGGTGAGAAAGAGACACAAGTATCTGATGCTTCTTGCAATTTTAGCAGCATCGATCGCTTACCAAGCTGGTCTGAACCCACCTGGTGGATTTTGGTCTGATGATAAGGGCCATGTATCAGGCAATCCCGTCCTTCGTGATATTAATCACCGACGGTTCAAGATCTTCTTCTGGTTCAATTCTTTCGCATTCATGGCATCCATTGTCGTGATCATACTGCTGCTGAGTAAATCGATCAGGAAGAAGGCTGTGCCAATTGGGGTATTGCACTTGATCATGATACTGGATATGTTGGCTCTCATGACAGCTTTTGCTGCGGGGAGCTGCAGCAAATTGAGGACTTCAGTGTATGTCTATGCACTAGTTGGCTGTGTTGTAGTAATCCTGCTGCTCCTAATTATTGTGACAAGTGCAATTGCAAAATATTGGAAGCCAAGAGAGGGAAGTGGGATTAACTCCCTGAGACGTCCTGAACCTGTTTCAGGAGCAAACACATCGGCATGACCTGAAGTTTGATGCTCCCTTTTTACAAGAACCCTATTCATCTAGGAATCTATATTTCTGTATCATCTGCGAACAATTTGTGTGTCTCGTATCAGCATTTTTCTTCATGTTCAGATTGGACTTGAACACCGGTGTTGCTGTCTGTTGTATGTTCTTGGAAATTATTTTAGCATACTTGAAATTTGAGCTCGAGCCTAAAGCTGCATATCGGGTACACCGTCGTGTGATGGAGCTACAAGCAGGCAATGAGGATTATCTTCATTATTCTTTTGTTGCGCACTAAATTTTTGTTTTCGAGATTGGTTGCATACTATTCTGCATCTTTTTTATACTCGCTATTTGCCAATGAAATTGCTCCGAGAATTTTGAGCTTTATTCCGCTACGGAAGTTGGTACCACATTAGGCTTTCTGGCTTGTTTAGTATTCTTGCACTTTATGTTCTTCTAACATCACCTTGAGCTGTTTTATGTGCATCCATTTGTGGGGCGATCCCATATTCTCATCTAAAACAAGTTTGACTAACACGCTTATTTTGTACTCCCTCCGTCCCATAATATAAGAGCGTTTTCTACATTAATGTAGTGTGAAAAACGCTCTTATATTATGGGACAGAGGGAGTAGCTGTCAGCCAGTTTTTTTTCGCTTCTCTGATATTATTAGTGTAATAAAGGAGTAGTAGTACATACTGGCGCACCAAGGCTTTGCAGTTCCTTGTAACATTATGAAGTAACCCTTGTTTATTTAGAGTGTACTGAAGCTGTCTTATATGATGAAATGTTTCCCAATGTTGTGGAAGCAGTTCTTTTGATTGAGTTACATACCTCGCCTTTATGCATGTTATTAGTTCACTTCATCCTGGGCTGATATCTACTGCAAAAAGGAACATTCCCTATATGAAGACGTGGATTTATTTAGAACACATGGTTATTTTAACACTAATTTTTGCTAACATTGATGTTTGAGCTTAGTTAGCAACCTAGGCAGAACATTGTCTGGCTAGGCATTACATCCTCCATTGAAACTATAAGGTGAGTTATACATTTTTGTGAATATAAGCGTATTTCTATTCCATTTTTTGTCGCCTTTCTTTTACCGAAAAAGGCTTTCGCCCCACTTTATAAATAAAGCAACCCGTCATAGAGCAACCATACAAGGACTAGTCCACAACACACACTCCAAAGTCTCACGACAATAAGTACAAAAGGTTCTGCTGAGGGCACAACTCAACAGGCCCAAACAAAAGAAAAAGAACGACCGAGGGAGGCCGAAGAGAGCGCTCGACCCCTATTCCGGCTCGGGGGGTGGCGGAGGAGGTGGCGGCGACAGACGAACAACCATCGAGCGGAGGTCGGCGATGAAGGCAGAGATGGCGTCTTGGTCTTGGGGGCGGCTAAGCGGCCGCCAAAGCTGCAAGTAACCAGAGAGTTTGAAGAGGGCATCAGTAGCATGTCAAAGTGGAATGCCTTGGATCACAAGTGTATTGCAGATCGTCCAGAGCGTCCAAGCGAGGGCCCCAATCTCCAGCCACCTAATGTGGCGAGAAGACAGGGGGAGTTCTGGAGTTCGTCGAACAGGTCGGGGAAATTGGTGTGGCACCAATTGCCACCAACCACCTCTCTGAAGCAGCTCCACATAAATTGAGCAGACACACAAGAGAAGAATATGTGATTCGAGTCTTCGGGGACACCACGGAGCGGGCGTAGGCCACTACCAGGGCTATTACGCTTGCGAACCTCCACCCCAGACGGGGTCTGCCCGCGAATCCATTGCCACGTGAAGATCCGAATCTTCAAAGGTAGGCGGATGGACCAAACCGCCGAGAGGGGAGGGGACAGAGGAGGGGGCAATGGCCCAGTAGAGGGACTTGGTGGAGAATTGGCCTGATGGCTCAAGGCGCCACCGGACCAGATCCGGGCCAGCGTCCACCTCAGGCTCGTGTAGGACGACGCGGGCGAGCAACTCATGCCAGGCGGCATAATCTGGAGGCCCAAATGGCCTCTGGAAGGCGAGGCGCCCTAAGTCAATAAGGGCCCTCTCAACAGAGATCCAAGGATCAACGACGATGGAGAAGAGGTCGGGGAAGCGCGTGACGAAGGGGGTGTCTCCCGCCCACCGGTCGAACCAAAACAGAGTCGCAACCCCAGATCCAACCGAAATGGAGGTCCCAATGCGAAGAAACGGGACTAGTTGGATGGCCGACTGCCATAACTGGGAGCCACCAGATCTCTGACAGAAGGCGAGGGGCTGCCCACGCAGGCATTCATTCCGGATGATGTCTAACCAGAGGCCACCTTGCCCTTGCGAGATGCTCCATAGCCAGCGGGATAAAAGGGCGATGTTCATGCACTTAGAGCACATGATCCCGAGGCCACCTTGCTCCCTTGGCTTGCAGATGTTTGGCCAGCTAACCATATGGTATTTCTCCTTATTATTGTCGCTCGCCCAGTAGAAACGAGACTGGACTCTGGCGATCTCATGATGCAGAGTCTCATGCAGGCTATAGAAGCTCATGAGGAACAAGAGGAGGATGTATAGGGAGGAGTTGATGAGAACCGTCTGGGCCACCTTCGACAACCACCTACCCTGCCAAGGCTCAATGCGTGTCTGCAGTTTGGCCACGGTCGGACGCAAGTCGGCGACGATGAGCCGAGAGTCACTAATGGGCATCCCCAAGTAGGTCATGGGGAAGGAGCCCAAGCGGCAGTTAAGATGGTTGGCAATGCCCAGGCATTCATCCGGAGAATGGCCCATCACCATCACATCGCTCTTATCGAAGTTGATCTTGAGGCTAGACATTTGTTGGAAGGAGAGGAGGAGGAACTTCATATGAGAGATGTCCGCCTCTTAGCCTTCCACCATAATGATGGTGTTGTCGGCGTACTGGAGGAGGGAGATCCCAGAGCCACCGTCCAGGTGGGGAGTGATCCCATGAATATGGCCCGCTGCCTTTGCCTTGTCCAGGATAGCGGCAAGCGCGTCCACCACCATGTTGAACAAGAATGGGGAGAAGGGGTCGCCTTGTCTAACCCCACAAAGGGTGGGGAAGTAAGGACCAACCTCTCCATTGACGTTCATGGTGGTGCGACCGCACAACACCATCTGCATCACGCGGGTGATCCAACGGTCGTCGAAGCCCTTCTGGAGCAAAACTTCCCGAAGGAAGGGCCAGCTGACTGTGTCGTAAGCCTTATGGAAATCGATCTTAAGGAAGACCGCCTTGAGGTGCTTAGAGCGGACTTCATGGAGGACTTCGTGTAGGACTAGCACCCCATCCAGGATAAAACACCCTTGAATGAAGGCGGACTGGTTGGGGTGGGTAATGCGATCTGCCAGCAGGGTCACCCTATTGGTGTACCCTTTCGCCAGGATCCAGAAGATCACATTAATCCCCATGATCAGACGGAATTGGCGGATGTCAGACGCCCAGGCACTTTAGGGATGAGCGAAATGATCCCATAATTGAGATGACCGAGGTCAATGGACCCTGCATAGAACTCGTCGAAGATGGCCATGACCTCAGGTTTAATCACATTCCAGAAGGTCTGGAAGAATTTCAGTGGAAGACCGTCGGGGCCCGGGGCCGAGGTAGGGTTCATGCCTCTAATGGCAGCCCAAACCTCGCCCTCGGAGAAAGGGGCCGTAAGGGCCGCATTCTCCACAGCGGAAACCTGCTGGGTTCCAGCCCAAATGTCACCGGGGGTCTGCAAGAGCGACGCGCCATCCCAGAGAAGAGGGATCGATGGTGTTGCGTCTACGGCGACCGTCCGCAATGGCCTGAAAGTAGGTCGTGTTCGCGTAGTCCTTCAACACCCATTTCTGGGAGCCCCGCAGGCGCCAATAAGCCTCCTTAACAGTGTAGATGATGGAGAGTTGATCTTCCATGTCGTATCGGGAGAGCCACTCGTCAGGGGAGAGGCCGGTCGCGTCAGCCCGGAGGTCAAGGGCCTGGATGGCGGTCAAAGGGGCCTTCTTGCACTCGTGGAGATCGCGGGCAAGGTTGGCACCCCACCCCTTCATGAACTGCCGGCCACGTTTGGCACAAAACTGCCATGAATCAATAGCCGAGGGAGGGCGGGGTGGGGGTGGGCACGAGCCTCCACCCAGCGGGCGCCGACGGCCTCAACAAAGCCGGTTTGGGACAACCAAAATGTCTCGAACCGGAAGTGAGGGGGAATCGGAGGGCGCTCGTTGGCGGAGGATAGGAGGAGGGGGACGTGGTCGGAGCCAATCCGGGTGATGGCCCGGAGGGAAGCCAGGGGACATCGGAGGTTCCGGGGAGACTACGACCCGGTCCAGAACGGACTGGGTTGGGGATGCCTGGCAATTGGTCCAGGTGAACCTGGCACCAATCCTATCTATCTTGCGAAGACCAAGATCAGCAATGCTATCATTAAACATTTGCATACGAGCAAAGTTGACATGTGCATTGCTCTTGTCTTTCGTGAATCGGAGGAGGTTAAAATTGCCCCCGACAACCACGGGAAGGGTGGCAGCCGAAACCTTCCGATGAAGCTCCTCGAGGAAGGAGGCAGACCTACTATGGTCTGCCGGGACATAGACGATGATAACCTCCCACTTGAAATTAAGGGCCCATTCATAAAGTTCCATGCTGACAAAGAACTGGCCCCGGTCCATACTACCCACCTCGAAGGTGGCATCCTTCACACCTAATAGGATGCCACCCGAATGGTCGGCAATCCTACTAGAAGGGAGCCAATGCCAATCAAAGAGGTGGGAGCTCAGCCGATCAAGCTCCGGCAGGGAGAATTCAATGCACATGGTTTCCTGGATGGCGACTATGTCAATGTGTTCATCTCACATGTACTCTAGGAGTTGTCGGCGTCGGCCATCATGATTGAAAACGCGGATGTTCCAGAAAAGGGCACGCATTAAGGAGCCATTGGGGGGCTGCTTGACCCCAGAACACGAGACATGCTTTGGGCGTGGAGAGAGGCAGTGCGAGAATGGGTGCGGCCATGAAGCTCGGCCGCCTCCAATGGAAGGCGGCCACCGGCTCTACGGGGCTGAGCTGTAGTGGCCATCATAGCAGAGGCCGGGGGAGCGGGAGGGGAGAGCAGAGCCGCGCGGGCTTCCGCCAATCTACCGTCTAGAATCTTGCGAGCCGGATGGCCTCGACGTGGACTAAGGGGGGAGCAGCCTCCCCCTGAAGATGATCATGGAGTCTGTCGCAACCTTCCCAAGGTGCCCAAGAGGAACCGACTCGAGCGCAGAAAACGAGCAAGTAGCAGCAGAGGGGGGAACGGCAGGGGTACCTGGCTCCAGATTCCGGGCAGCGGCCCGGAGCTCCGCCCACTCAGGGATGGGCAGAGCCGGGCTACCGCCCGGCCAGGCAGCGTCGAGCTGAGCGCTACGGCGGGAGGCCGTCCCCGGGGAGGAGGAAGACCGACCACGGTGTTGGGGATCGTAGCATGTAATTTCAAAAAAATTCCTATGATCAGGCAAGATCTATCTAGGAGATGCATAGCAACGAGAGGGGGAGAGTGTGTCCACGTACCCTTGTAGACCAAAAGCGGAAGCGTTAGTTTAACGCAGTTGATGTAGTCGAACGTCTTCTCGATTCAACCGATCAAGTACCGAATGTACGACACCTCCGAGTTCTGCACACATTCAGCTCGATGACGTCCCTCGAACTCTTGATCTAGCAAAGTTTCGTGGGAGAGTTTCGTCAGCACGACGGCGTGATGACGGTGATGGTGAAGTGATCCGCGTAGGGCTTTGCCTAAGCACTATGACAATATGACCGGAGGAGTAAACGGTGGAGGAGGGCGCCGCACACGGCTTGGAACAATTGATGTGTGTTAGATGCGCCCCCGCCCCCGTATATAAAGAAAGGAGAGGGGAGGAGGCCGGCCTAGGGGCGCCCCAAGTGGGAGGAGTCCCACTTGCGCTCCTTGTCCAATTCGGCCCTCCCTTTCCTTTTACCGGAAGGGGAAAGGGGAAAGGGGAAAGGAGAGGGAGGAGGAGAAGGAAATGTTGGGGAACGTAGTATTTCAAAAAATTTCCTACGATCACGATAGATCTATCTAGGAGAAGCATAGCAACGAGTGGGGAGAGTGCGTCCACGTACTCTCGTAGATCAAAAGCAGCAGCGTTTAATAACGCGGTTGATGTAGTCGAACGTCTTCGCGATCCAACCGATCCAAGCACCGAACATACGACACCTCCGCGTTCAGCACACATTTAGCTCGATGATGTCCCTCGAACTCTTGATCTAGTTGAGGCCGAGGGAGAGTTCCGTCAGCACGACGGTGTGGCGACAGTGATGATGATACTAGTAGAAAAAGGGCCTAATGTTCAGCTCATTAGTCCCGGTTTGTATTTGAGCCGGCACTAATGTGACCATTAGTGCCGGTTCCAACGGCTAGGCGGGCCGCTCTCATTAGTACCGGTTTGTTGTGAACCTTTAGCACCGGTTCATGCCACGAACCAGTGCTAAAGAGAGTGGTGGCAGGATGTTGTCAAACTGGGCCCCTCCAGCACCTTTAGTACCAGTTCATGGCACGAACCGGTACTAAAGGTCGTCCTATATAAACCCTTCGTCCACCCGAGCTCGCTCTGTTTTTCTCCTTTCCCCTCTCCTCTCCGTTCTTCCCCTCTTCTCCTCGAGTCATCACACATTTTGCCCAAATTTTGTCAAGATTTGAAGGCCCCCCAGCCATTCAAGTGATCACAAAGGTAAGCAACTTTGTCCTTTCATCTCTCATTGCTAGATTAGCTTTTGCAATGCTTTATATAGTCATTAATTTGTGGGTTTTAGTAATTTGGGAGGAATTATATGTGGTAGTTTATTTGATTTATATGCAATTTGAGCTCAAAATAACTCTTAGTTTGCATATGTAGGTGTGGTTTACTTAGTGCCTCCCGTCTCCGTCCTAACCATCGTCGATCGTCCGCACCGTCCTGTCGCCGGCACCACCTTGTGGGGTGAGCCTCTTGTTCTTATCTTTTTTATATAAAAAATCATGTTTGTGTGATATATATATATATATATATATATATATATATATATATATATATATATATATAGGTAAATTATATGGGACACCTAGGTGCCTGGGCACCTTGATCGGGTCCAACCCGTTAGTACAACTTTTATTTCCTTTCCTAATCTATTTGCATGCAAGACATTCCATCTATGAAACACCATGAAGCATTTCCTTTTATTGTTTTTTTCTCTCATACCTTTTCAAATAGAAGACAGATCATGTATTTGCGAGTATATACAAAAAAATGTATGGCGCCCACACATTCACGTGGACATATATACATAAAACAGTTGGGTATCATAACCACTTAATTATGACTATGTACTTCAAAAAAATAATTGGGTATAATACCACATATTATTAAAGTATGTACCCATATATTTCACATGGGGGTATGTAGCGAAATATGCAAAAAGAATTAGGTATAATACCTATGTATTATTGGGGTATGTAATTGTAGAGAATAGGTATATAGTTGTAGAAAAATATTGGGGTATGTACGCATATATTTCAATTTTGCATACACATTTTATTTTTTGACTATGTACTTCAAAAAACAATAAGGTATAATATGGTTGCTTTATGAGAATAAGTATTGTATGAAATTGTATTAATTTGGTCTATTCGGTGTTGTGTAATGAAGATGAGCCGGCAATGGATGTACGATGACCGATGCTCTCCCCAGTTCGTTGAGGGCGTGCATACTTTTCTGATTGCAGCTCAGGCAAACAAGCGAGCGGATGGTTTTATGCCTTGTCCATGTGCTGGCTGTAAGAATGGTCACAATTACTCTAACTCAAGAACCATTCACGTCCACCTCTTTGAGTCCGGTTTCATGCCCCACTATATTGTTTGGACCAAGCACGGAGAAAGAGGGGTTATGATGGAAGAAAATGAAGAAGAAGAGGACGACGATAGCTATCCTGGCCATGGGTTCCCCGAATACGATGATACAATAATGGGGAAGAAGCTGAGCCGACAATGCAGGAAGAAGCTGAACAAGAGGCATCAGATGAGCCAACTAATGATCTAGGTCGGGCCATTGCCGATGCAGAGAGAAACCACGCAAGTGCAAAGGAGAAGAAGAAGTTGCAGCGCATGTTAGAGGATCACAAGAAATTGTTGTACCTGAATTGTGAAACTGACAATAAAAAGCTGGGCACCACACTGGAATTACTGCAATGGAAGGCAGAGAATAGTGTATCTGACAAGGCATTTGGAAAGTTGCTAGTAAAGTTAAAGATGATGCTTCCAAAGGACAACAAATTGCTCGAGAGTACATACGAAGCAAAGAAGGCTGTCTGCCCTCTAGGGTTAGAGGTGCAGAAGATACATTCATGCCCTAATGACTGCATCCTCTACTGCGGTAAGTACGCGGATTTGAACGCGTGCCCGGTATGCGGTGCATTGCGCTATAAGATCAGCCGCGATGACCCTGGTGATGTCGAGGGTGAGCACCCCAGGAAGAAGATTCCTGCCAAGGTGATGTGGTATGCTCCTATAATACCACGGTTGAAACGTTTGTTCCTAAACAAAGAGCATGCCAAGGCGATGCGATGGCACAGAGAAGACCATAGGAAAGATGGAAAGTTGAGAGTACCCGCTGACGGGTCGCAGTAGAGAAAAATAAAGAGAAAGTACAAGAAGGAGTTTGCAGGTGACGCAAGGAACATATGGTTTGGTCTAAGCATAGATGGCATTAATCCTTTTGGGGATCAGAGCAGCAACCATAACACCTGTCTTGTGACTATGTTTGTATAACCTTCCTCCTTGGTTGTGCACGAAGCGGAAGTTCATTATGATGACAATGCTCATCCAAGGACATAAGCAATCCGGCAACGACATTGATGTGTACCTAAGGCCATTAGTTGAAGAACTCTTACAGCTGTGGAATGGAACAGGTGTACGTGCGTGGGATGAGCACAAACAAGAAGAATTTGACCTAAAGGCGTTGCTTTCCGTGACCATCAATGATTGTCCTGCTCTTAGTAACCTTTCAGGACAGACAAACAAGGGATACCGCGCATGCATGCACTGTTTGGATGATACCGACAGTATATATTTGGATAATTGTAGGAAGAATGTGTACCTGGGACATCATCGATTTCTTTTGAGCAGGCATCCCGTAAGAAAGAAAGGCAAGCATTTCAAAGGTGAGGCGGATCATCGGACGAAGCCGCGCCACCGTACTAGTGTTGATGTACATGATATGGTCAATGATTTGAAGGTAATCTTTGGAAAGGATCTTGGCGGACAACTTGTTCCGAATGACGCTGACGGAAGCACACCCATGTGGAAGAAGAAATCTATATTTTGGGACCTGTCCTATTGGAAAGATCTAGAGGTCCGCTCCGCAATCAACGTGATGCATGTGATAAAGAGCGTGACCCTGCTTGGCTTCTTGGGCGTGTATGGGAAGACATAAGATACACCGGAGGCACGGGAGGACCAGCAACGTATGCACGGAAAAGACGGCATACATCAGGGTCATGCCAGCTACGCTCTTACCAAAGAAGAGAAGGAAATATTATTTGAATGCCTGCTCAGTATGAAGGTACCGTTTGGCTTCTCGTCGAATATAAAGGGAATAATAAATATGGCAGAGAAAAAGTTTCAGAACCTAAAGTCTCATGACTGCCACGTGATTATGACACAACTGCTTCCGGTTACATTGAGGGGGCTTCTACCGGAAAATGTTCGATTAGCCATTATGAAGCTATGTGCATTCCTTAATGCAATCTCTCAGAAGGTAATCGATACAGAAATCATACCAAGGTTAGAGAATGATTTGGTGCAATGTCTTGTCAGTTTCGAGTTGGTGTTCCCACCATCCTTCTTCAACATCATGACGCACGTCCTAGTTCACCTATGCGAAGAGATTAGCATTTTGGGTCCTGTATTTCTACACAATATGTTCCCCTTTGAGAGATTCATGGGAGTCTTAAAGAAATATGTTCATAACCGTGCTAGGCCAGAAGGAAGCATCTCGAAGGGCCATGAAAATGAGGAGGTCTTGAGTTTTGTATTGATTTTATTCCTAACCTTAAGCCGATTGGTGTTCCTGAATCGCGACATAAGGGCAGACTGGATGGAAAAGGCACGCTAGGAGGGAATCAAATAATATGTATGGACGGGCATTCTCTCACTCAAGCACACTACACAGTTCTACAGAATTCCACCTTGGTGGCTCCATATATGGAGGAACACAAGAATTTTCTATGCTCCAAACACCCGGAGCAGTCTGACGACTGGATTACACATGAACAAACGAGGACTTTTGCCGGTTGGTGCAGACATGTGCCATGCATGACACCGCTATTGAAGATGACATGTACTTGCTGTCCCAGTTACCATCTTTGAATATAATGACTTTCAAAGGGTACGAGATAAATGGGAATACATTTTACACGATCGCCCAAGATAAGAAGAGCACCAACCAAAATAGTGGTGTACGCTTTGATGCAGCAACCAAGACGGGAAAGGAAACATATTATGGTTACATAGAGGACATATGGGAACTTGAATATGGATGTGGTTTGAAGGTCCCTTTTTTCGGTGCAAATGGGTCAATATGACACGAGGCGGGGTAACGGAAGACCTGCAGTACGGAATGACAATAGTGGATCTCAACAATCTTGTGTATGCAGATGAACCATTCGTCCTAGCCAATGATGTGGCGCAGGTTTTCTATGTGAAGGACATGTCTACCAAGCCGAGAAAAAGAAAAGATAAGGAAGCGAATGCATCATACGATGAGCCAAAGCGCCACATAGTTCTTTCAGGGAAAAGAAACATCGTGGGAGTGGATGACAAGACAGACATGTCATAAGATTATGAAAAGTTTGATGAAATTGCTCCATTCACAGTGAATATTGACCCGAGCATCCAGTTAAATGATGAAGAGTGTCCATGGTTACGGCGCAAAGGGACACACGCGAGGGAAAAGTTTCACACCCAAAGACCCCACTCTGGGATGTGATCGGCTCCACTGTCATCACTTTCTTCTATAGTGAGTTTACGGACTTATATATCTGGAAAGTCCCGCTTCGAACAAACTGGAGGGAATCTTTGTAATAGTTAGGGTACTTATGTGTTTTGGCATTTAAAACGCGAAGAAATTTTATGTGCAAACAAATTCTTTCATGCATTTACTGATTTTTTTAGCTAAATGACCCTCAAATTGAAAAACACGTCAAATGAACTTTGAAAAGGTTGAAAGTTGGCATGGCACCCACATAGCATGTGCAAAAAAGTAGAGAGGGTTACGGCAAAAACTGGATGCACTTCGTGTACAAAATGGACAATCTCTTTCAAAGTATCATGGTTTCGGACGAAAACTCATCTGTTACAAAGGCATTTCATTTTTAAATAACCTAAGTATTACCAAATTGAATATAATCATAAAACAAACTAATATTCACAAAGAAACTCTAAATACAGCAAAAAACAACTCAAAAATAATTAAAAGAAAATAAATAAAGCAGAAAAGAAAAAAAGAAGAAAAAACCAAATAAAGAGCCTGCCTACTGGGCCACAGCGTCCTGCATACGACTAGGAACCCAACCTCTAGTTGGGCCAGGATGCAGGCCCGCTAGCCCAATAGGCCCAATAGGGCATCACAGCAGAGGTAGGCCTAGAAGGCCTGCTTTAGAGAGGAGCTCGAGACAGCAACGGCTGCGGTGCTTATAAGCAGGTGCGGGCGCCCCTCGGCTAGCAAGGTGGGACTAAACTTCTGAGCCCCTCACCTGGCAGCGCACGACCTTTAGTACTGGGTCGTGGCTCCAACCGGTACTAAAGGGGGGGTGTCTTTAGTACCGGTTGGATCCACCACCCGGTACTAAAGGTGTGCCGTTCCCGCCGCTTGGCCTGGCCAAATTTGACCTTTAGTACCGGTTGGTGGCTCCAACCAGTACTAAAGGTCATCCCTATATACACAACATTTACCAAAATTTCAGTTTCTTCTCCTCTGCTTCTTCGACCCCGTTTCCGTCGACATCGCCGCCCCCGTCACGCCTCCTCGTCGACTCCGCGCCGCCCCGTCGCTGGCCCGTCCCTGTCGCCGCCCCCATCGCCGCACCGGCCCTTCGCCGTCTCCTCGCCATCGCCGTCGCCTTGGACCTCGCCTCGCCGTCGCCTGGACCTCGCCGTCGCCATCGCCTCGACCTCGCCCACGCTGTGAGACCCTCTCCCCCCTCTCCTCCCTCCAATCGAAGCCGCCGCACCGCCGGCGCCGTAGGTGCACATACGCGCACATACACCACACACACACACTACACAATTTTTCTGTTTTAGCTATAGATGAATTAATTAATTAGATACTTTTAGTTCTAGATATATTAATGTTATAGAAATGTTAGTT
Organism: Triticum aestivum; assembly: GCF_018294505.1. Lineage (NCBI taxonomy): Eukaryota > Viridiplantae > Streptophyta > Magnoliopsida > Poales > Poaceae > Triticum > Triticum aestivum. The sequence continues at coordinate 189,008,436 of NC_057812.1, read as the reverse complement.
ATATAGAAATGTTAGAAATGTTATCAGTTATATAGAAATGTTAGAAATTTTAGAAATGTTAGTTTTAGCTAGATGAATTAGATTAATTTCAAATTGTTAGACGATGATCGATGTTTTTTTAGTTTCTTATAATTTTAGTTATAGAAATTTAGAATTTGCATATAAGAAATCACAATCCAATCATTTAAAAAATGTTACTTTTGCGGCATATAGTATTTGCTCTCGACGATGCCTGGCCCGCATCCTCGCCGTCGACTCATTCGCTACGACGTCCTGCTTCAGAGGACCCATGTCCGGGACTGGGCTCCGTCGGGCTGGCACTGAGAGGTGCTACCTTCAGGGGCTCGCCGCTTGGTGAGGAACCCGGCCCCAGGTCCCGTCGTCGACCCTGAGCTCCTTTGGTGGCGTTCGTGTGGGCCACTTTCAGTGCGGAGGGAGCCGGCCACACCGGAGGTGGTGCATCGCCGTGTCAGGGAGGAGGACGAGCACGTCCGTCGCTACATGGCTGCTATGGACGTCAGGTTCTCCAATACCTGGCAGGTTCTTTGTGGAGATGACCCGAGCTATGATCCTGTGATGGTTCCTTCTCTTTGGGTGTCCACCGCCCGCGCCTCAGGAACCGCGGTGGCCTAGATTATTCTATAGTATTCGATCTTTATTAGCTAGCTAGCTAGTGATGTATTCGATATATAATATTCGAGACGATGTATTCGAGATTATATATTATTCGAGACGATGTATTCGAGATTATACATTATTCGAGATGATGCATATTATGTACTATGATTCATTTTTTCCTTATTGATTGCATGCATGCATTGTAATTTAAATACTAAATTGTTTTATATTTCTTCTGGATTAGTTAAATAAAAGCTATGGCGGACAATACCGGCAGAGAGGGAGAAGAGGCCCTGTTTGAGATCATACGCTCCCCTCGCAAGCCAGATGATCAGAATGAAGAAGATGACGGCTCCCAATATCTAAACAATACCGGGGAGGGTGATGATATGATATTCGATCGCGACGACCGAATTGATGAAGTCATGAACTATGATTCTGATGACGCCGAAAATGTTGATCTTGAAATAACAGAGATCAGCGAGGTATATTTATATAAGCAGGCATCTGGTGATCATCACATGTTTTAAATGATTTCAAGATATATTAATGAATCGATCTTTCTTCTTTCAGCCCTCTGGATCGAGCAAATCTTCTACAGGCAGCAGGACAGTGTGAGGCCCGGGCAAAAAGTTGAAGCATGGCGTAAAGTACAACATCAATGCCATCAAAACTGATGGCGAACCAGTAGCGCCTTAGAACATTGCGAACAAGTTCGTTCGTCAGTGCGGAGTTCTTGTGAAGGACCAACTCCCGATCTCCCTTCAAGAATGGAAAGAGCCAGCAAATAAACGTCCAGATCTTACTTTTGTCGACGACAGAGAAAAATCTCTACTTTGGGAAAAACTCATGGAACAGTTCACCCTACCAGATTATTTCACAGATGCAGATGTGCAGAAAGTCAAGGATGCTGCTCTTAGGAAGATGGCAATTGCATTCAGAAACCACAAGAAAACTATATGGGCCAACTACGTCAAAGGAGGAGAGAAGACTCCAGAATTCAAGGGAACACTGGAGAAACAAAGAGAACACTGGCCCGCTTTTGTGAAATTCAAGGAATCAGAATTATCTAAGGAATGGTCGAGAAAAAACAAGGCCAATGCCGCAAAAAAGGAGCAGTTCCATAGGCTGGGGCCAGGTGGCTACGCAGTGGAAATGCCTAAGTGAGATAAGTTTGAGCTAGAGATGCACGCTACACAGGTCACTCCAGTTACATTGAGCTGCCCCCCCAGGTGCAGAACTTGGTTCTATGCGCATGGGAGGGGGGGGGTTGGACCCGAAGACAGGCGAGGTTTCGAAGAAGGCATGTCTTAAAGAAGCTGAAGATAGGTTACTTCAAGCAATAGAAGATGCTCGAAAGGGGGTGTTCACACCCAACAGAGAGAACGACGAGCTTACGCGCGCCCTGGGAAATCATGAACACCCGGGAAGAACACGAGGCAATGGTGTTATTCCGTGGTATGAGGGCTTTTCGGATTGGAAAGCCGACGACAGAAGCCGTGCGAGAAGGAAGATGGAGGACGAGAAGAAGAGGAAGCTGGAGGAGGAGCAAAGGAAGCAGGAAGTAGAACGCCTTCAAGGACTAGAATCAGTGCACGCGGACTTTGCACTCAAATTCCAGCAGAAGCAGCAGATCGACTCACTTAGCTAGGAAAGGGGGTCTCAGCAGTGGCAGCAGCTAGCGCATGATCCAGCATTGGATAGCACCGTCCCACCCATGCCGAGAAGCAGCATGGGTTCCGCCCCGAGGCGACGCACTACTGGATAGATACCCTATGGATGACATCATGGAGAACACTAACTGTGAGCTACACTTCAAAATGAAGAACATATCCATGAAGGTGGCGGACGTCGTTGCTTATACAAATTCCCCCGAAGCAACCTTCCATTGCAACCCGATTCCAGCCGGCTATGCTCGTGTCGTGGTTGATGAGGTGGTGGACCAATATTCGGGGCTAGATCTTGACATTCCTGGAGGTGACGAGGAGCACACACTGGGAGAGGCCATACATCGTATCATCCTATGGAGAAAGGATTGCATCATCTTTCGAAGGCCACCGACACCGTGTCAGCCGACTCCTCCTCGAAGTCCGCCACCGCATCAGCAGACTCCCGCTCCTCCAAGTCCACCAACGCGTTAGGCCACTCCTCCTCCTCCAAGTCCGGCATAACATCAAGCCACTCCTCCTGCTTCAAGCCCGGCACAGCGTCAGGCCACTCCTCCTGCTTCAAGTCCGACACAGCATCATGCCACTCCTCCTGCTCCAACTCAGCCACGCCAACCATCTCCACCGCCTCAGCAATCGCGAAAGAGAGCCGCCACAGCTATGGTGTGTAGCGGTACAAGTCGAGGTAGTACAGGAGGTATAGGCGGAGGCAAGAGATTTGAATATGGTCCAAGCATCACGCCTCTTCCGCTGGGGCCTTATGAAATGACCGTGGAGCGAGACGTAGCCATAATGAAGGCCCAAGTGGACGCCCATTTTGGACCAAAACCGCCAAATCCGCCATGGGAGAAAGTGCCTGAGGATAAGATTGACCACTTTATTCGTATGGCTCAAGCACCAGCTCCCAAGCCTGTTGACTCAGACTATGAGCGCCAAATCAGGAAGGCACATTGAGCACGACTAAAGAAGGAGTCGAGCTCGAGCTCGAGCCAAGCAACTGGCAAAAAATGCGGGAAAACCGTTCCCCAGCTGGGAGAACAGGCGGCACAATCGATCCCCCTGCTTATTGTACCAACACATGAGAGTACCGGTGCCGGTCAGCTGGTAATAACCGACAAGCATAGAAGGCAGGCTGAAGAGCTCGGTATCACTGTTGGACAACTCCTAGAGATCGAGCCCATGGATACGATTAGAGAGGAGGACGTAAAACGGAAATATGTCCGCGGTGAACCTATGGTCAAGCCCGAGGAGGTCAAGAAGCTCTCAACGAGAATGTATGAATTGAATCAATGGTACATGGATATTTGCAAGACCCACAATTGAGAGTCCCTCATGGTGAAAGTCAAGGAAGAGGATTACTTCCATGGGACAGCTCTGTCTGTTGAGTATACATAACTATTTCAGTTATTCAATCAAGATGCACTCGACAAATCTATCGTCAGTTGCTATTGTCTGTAAGTGATTTCTTTCTGTAATTTAAGTCTCAAGCTAGCTGTAGTGCTCTAGTTGATCATTACCTGTAATTATCGTCACTATATTCTTTTCTGTGGTATTATGCAGGATGAAGATGTACGAAATGAGAAAAGGTGGACATTATGGCATTGGGTTCATTGACCCAAATACCATTAATCAACAGACATGGTCATATGCATGGTATAAATAAGATGTAGAGAAAAAAAATGCTAGAGTTCTTGAAGCGCTGAGGGAGTCCTGGACTAAAGGGTCCTCGGGTGTCCGGCCTGTTATCCATGGGCCGGACTGATGGGCTGTGAAGACATGAAGGCTGAAGACTGTACCTGTGTCCGGATTGGACTCTCCTTGGCGTGGAAGGCAAGCTTGGCGACCGACTATGAAGATTCCTTCTTATGTAACCAACTCTATGTAAACCCTAGATCCCCCCGGTGTCTATATAAACCGGAGGGGTTAGTCCGAAAAGGATATATTCATTACCATAGTCATACAGGTTAGACTTCTAGGGTTTAGCCATTATGATCTCGTGGTAGATCAACTCTTGTAACACTCATATTCATCAAGATCAATCAAGTAGGATGTAGGGTATTACCTCCATAGAGAGGGCCCGAACCTGGGTAAACATCATGTCCCCTGTCTCCTGTAACCATCGATCCTAGACGCACAGTTCGGGACCCCCTACCCGAGATCCGCCGATTTTAACACCGACATTGGTGCTTTCATTGAGAGTTCCACTATGACGTCGATGAAAGGTTCGATGGCCCCTTCAATCGTCTATAGAGACGCTGTCCAAGGAAAAACTTTCCTCCCCGGACAGATTTTCGTGTTCGGCGGCTTCGTACTGCGGGGCAACTCGCTTGGCCATCTGGAGTAGATCGATAGCTACATGCCTGGCCACCAGGTAAGATTTGGAAGCTTGAACTACGTCGCGGATATCCGTGGAGACTTGATCTTCAATGGATTTTAGCCCGCAGCGATTGCTCCCCCTCGCCCCAATGAACATGACTTAAATCTGTCATCGGATCACATCCAGGAGATGGTCCCTGTTGCTGCAACGGCCTTAGAACCGGACCAGATCATGCCATCCGAGGCCACGGAGTCCGCGGCATTGGATCCGCACACGAACTCGGCACCCCGCAATATTTGCGTCAATGGAACTCCGGATTCATCTCCGGCTATAAGTCCCGGACCGGGTACGCCTGCGGACACCGAGCTGGATCGGTTATCGATTTTCGAATTTAGCGCCGCAGACATCTTCCAGCACTCGCCTTTGGGTGATGTGCTAAACTCTTTAAAGAACTTGTCCTTGGAGAAGGACTCACAGTCGAACTATGTTCGGTTCGAGCCAGGGGCTGATGATGGGAAATTTTGCTTCCCACCCGCCACCCACTTCATAGCCACTGTCGATGACTTAACCGACGTGCTTGATTACGGCTCCGAAGACGTCGACGGTATGGACGATGATGCTGACCAGGAGCAGGGCCAAGACCCGCCATTTACTGGATGTTGGACGGCCACCTCTTCGTACGATGTGTACATGGTCGACACACCTAAAAAAGCTGGCGACGATGACAAAGGAGATCCAGTCGCGAATAAACCTTCGGAGACACAGTCCAAGCGCCGGCGCCCTAAGCGCCGCTCCAAGACTCGTCGTTCAAAGGATGACGACACTGGCACCGGAGAAAATAGTACTCCGGGCGACGTAGAAAACAATGAAGACCCTGTCGGGGCTGCATCCGAACAGGAGGAGCAAGACAACGGGCAAGATAACCCTAATAAACAGGCCATGCCCAATGATCCAGATGATGATAGTTATCGTCCAATCTCCGAGGATGATGAGAGCCTCGGCAATGAGGACTTCATCATGCCTGAGGCACCCCTCGAGCAGGAGCGCTTCAAGCGCCAGCTAATAGCCACTGCAAGAAGCCTGAAGAAGAAGAAGCAGCAGCTCCAAGCTGATCAAGACCTGCTCATTGATAGGTGGACTGATGTCCTGGCAGCCGAAGAATACGACCTCAAGCACCCAGCCAAGAGTTACCCAAAGCGCAGACTGCTACCTCAGTTCAATGAGGAGGCACCAGATCCCATACCTCCCTCACGCAATGCGGACCGACCGCCACGCGGTCGGGATAGCGTGGCGGACCGACCAACCCGCGATCGGGATAAAGCGGCAACACGGGCCAACAACAGCCCGCCCCACCACCTCGCAAAAACAGGGATAGAACAGCTCGGGACCATACATACGACCTTCGGTAGGAGCTGGATAGTAGAGCAGAACACACCAGATCAATCTACAGACCGCGAGGACGCTTCTCGACTCGGGATGACGACTACCTATTCGGGCGTGACAAACCTAGTCACACCCGGGCCGATAACCGCAGAAGGACTCCATCGGAGGTGCGCCGTGATGTGCCCTAATATAGAGGCGCCGCACACCCTCTCTGCTTCATAGATGAGGTGCTAGATCACGAATTCCCCGAGGGGTTCAAGCCCGTCAATATTGAATCATACGACGGAATAATTGATCCCGCAGTATGGATTGAGGACTTTATTCTCCACATCCACATGGCCCGTGGAGACGACCTCCATGCCATCAAATACCTCCCACTGAAACTAAAAGGGCCAGCTAGACATTGGCTGAATAGCCTGCCTGAGAATTCCATCGACAGCTGGGAGGACTTGGAAGAGGCCTTCCTTGACAACTTCCAAGGTACATATGTCCGGCCACCCGATGCCGATGACTTAAGCCACATAGTTCAACAACCTGGAGAATCAGCCAGGAAATTCTGGACTAGGTTCTTAACCAAAAAGAACCAGATCGTTGACTGTCCGGATGCCAAAGCCCTAGTGGCCTTTAAACACAACATCCGTGACGAATGGCTAGCACGCCACCTCGGCCAAGAAAAGCTGAAGTCTATGGCAGCCCTTACAGCACTCATGACCTGCTTTTGCGTGGATGAGGACAGCTGGCTGGCTCGAAGCAAAAACACAGCCAATGAAGCAGGCCCCTCCAAGGCCAAGAACAGCTCCGGCAAGCTCCGGCGCAACAGACACAAACGCCGAAGCAACAGCGACAACACCGATGACACCACCGTTAACGCCGGATTCAGCGGCTCCAAGTCCGGCCAACGAAAGAAGCCCTACAAAAGGAACAATGAGGGACCATCCAGCCTGGATCGCATACTCGATCGTCCGTGCCAGATACATGGTACCCCAAATAAGCAAGCCAATCACACCAATAGAGACTGTTGGGTTTTCAAACAGGCTGGCAAGTTAAATGTTGAAAGCGAAGAAAAGTGATCACAAAGTGAGGACGAGGACGAAGAGCCCCGGCAGCCAAACACTGGATGGCAGAAGAAATTTCCCTCTCAAGTCAAAACGGTGAACATGATATACACTACACACATCCCCAAAAGGGAGCGCAAGCGAGCACTTAGGGACGTCTATGCGGTAGAGCCAGTCGCCCCAAAATTCAATCCGTGGTCATCATTCCCGATCACCTTCGATCGTCGAGATCACCCAACTAGTATCCGGCATGGCGGTTCAGCCGCACTGGTCCTCGACCCAATCATCGACAGATTTCACCTAACACGAGTCCTAATGGACGGTGGTAGCAGCCTCAACCTGCTCTATCAGGATACAATGCGGAAGATGGGCATTAATCCCTCACGAATCAAACCCACAAAGACTACCTTTAAAGGAGTCATACCAGGCATTGCAGCCTGCTACACGGGCTCAATCACGCTGAAGGTGGTATTCGGTTCTCCGGACAACTTCGAAGTGAGGAGTTAATCTTCGATATCGTCACCTTCCGCAGCGGCTACCACGCACTGCTCGGACGAACCGCGTTTGCTAGGTTCAACGCGGTGCCACACTATGCTTATCTCAAGATGAAGATGCCTGGTCCGCGCGACGTCATAACAGTCAACGGAAACACAGAACGCTCCCTCCGGACAGAGGAGCACACCGCCGCCCTAGCAGCAGAGGTACAAAGTGGCCTTCTCAAGCAGCATCATAGTCTGGCTGCCGAGCCCCTGGACATCATTAAGAGGGTCTGGGCTACACTGCAACAGGACAGCGCGGCTCGTCAAGAGCTCGATTAGCAATTCGGCCTCCATCCCAATCCCGATGAGGTAGTGGCATTCATACCACGCGTCCATACTACGCACTCAAAATTCCATGGGCATCGACGGAGGCACAAGCTATCCTAGGATCCACGGTTCGGCTAGACCGATCCCGGACACACATATAACTTTACTATCTCTTTTCCTTATTTCAGGTTTCTCCTATGGGGGCCACCTTCAACGGCCTGATTAACGATCCCATCAAAGGACAAACACACTGGATTGACACGGAGCATAGGCGTACATGGGAAGCCCTAGAGGCTAACCATTTTCAGGACCCACGCGCAGCCCGCCTTTGGGTATGGCATGTCAAATAGCCGGTTGCTTATTGCATTATTTTGTACCAATGTGCTTGGATGCATTAACCCAACTATAATGGAAACAGTTCATGATCCAAGTTCAAGGGCTCTAGATCCTATCTCTGTTCTCCCTCTGTTATCCTTTATATTACTTATTTCCTAGCAACCGTACAATCTGGTACATTTCATATTTGCCAGGGCTCCCCATCGCCCCACGATACGGCAACAAAGCCCGAATAATCCTTAAAGATAAGTTCCGTGCCCCGAATTTATCATTATATGCATTGGCTCCAAATCATGTCTTTGGTCAATAGTTGGGTTGCCCGGCTCCTGTGCTTGCTACCCTATGTTCCGCTAAATTGGCTAGGAGAGGAAAGGGAGAACTACTGTGATTGTGCCCTGGCCTTGACCAGATGAGCACCTCAGTAGAGAAAGCCGAAAACTGACTGTCATTGTACGGCGAGAGCCGGTCAGCTGTTTGAGGGTTACAAATCGTTGGAGATTGTTCCCGCATTATGCGAAAGATCGGCACTTCCCGATCACATGCGGACATCACCCTGCCTTGAACCAGGGGTTGCGCCCATGCTTTATTATAAAACTCCTATGGCTAAGTGAGGGCATTTAAGCCGTATAGTCCGATTGCCTTGTTCGTTGCGCTAAACAACTCCTTCAAGGACCATATAATTGGATCAAGATTGTTTAGATTCCATCCCAAACACCTCCGTACTACCTACGTGAGGGCAGAAGCCGACGACTGGCCAACCCTCAGATTACATACAGCACGGCCGCACAGGAGGAAACAATTAAAGCATAACAAAATTACATCACAAAACAGGCTTTGTTTTTTATAATACAAGGCAAAGGCAACACCAATACATTTATTCAAATACAACGTCCTACGAACATTGTGCTGCCGCAAGGCGAGACCCCTCCAAGACATCCGCAAAATACCGTTCGGGTGTGTGGTGCTCCTTGCCCTCCGGTGGCCCTCTGGTCACCTCGACGACGTCCATCTTCGCCCACCACAGATTGCAACGGGCGAAGTCCATGCAGGCACCTTCAATGCAGGCCAAGCGCTAGACGACGTCTAGCCGAGGACATGCGTCCATCATCCGCCTCACGAGTCCGAAGTAGCTCCCTAGGATAGCTTCGGCTGGCCATAGCCGGATTATCAAATCCTTAATGGCTAGTTCGGCCACCCTATGCAGCTCCACCAGCTGTTTCAGCTGATCGGTGAAAGGCACGGGATACTCTGGCACCGCATACTGCGACCAGAATAGCTTCTCCGTAGAACCCCCTCCTTCGACTCGATAGAACTCCGCGGCGTCTGATACACTGCGTGATAAATCCGCAAAAGCCCCTAGGGAACTTCGAACCCGGGTTAGTAAAAGACACTGCTTCTCTGCATACTTGCTTTGCATCTTAAATGCCTTACCTGCCGTGATCTTCTTGGCCTCCTGGATATCCTAGAGGGTGGCTTGGGCCTCGTTTCGTGCTGTCTCCGTGCTCTGACGAGCCTTGGCGAGTTCGGTCCCTTGAACCGATGCATCATGCTCCAAGGCTTCGCATTTCTTAACCTCATCCTAGAGCTCCTGCTGGACTTGTTTGACCCGGGCTTTGAGCTTCTTACGGGCGGCTTGCTGCTGGACAGCCTTCTCCTCGGCCTTTCCCAGGGCCTTCCTCAGGGCCTCGACCTCGGTCACGGCTCCTGCACATATCACGACACTGTGGTCAATATGCAGTGCCTCTCCTTTCCGAACACACAACAAGTCGTCATTCACCTTGCTTCTCCTGGAGCCAAACCTTAACCTCGCCGAGCTCGTTCTCGGTCCGCTCCAGCCTCTGCCTCAGTTTAGAGACTTCGGCAGCATGCGAGGTTGCAGCCAACAACGATGCCTGCTTATTCATACATATTATGTTAGTCTCCTATAACAAAAGATTGATCCTCTGTCCGGTTCTTCTTGCCGAACACCGGACAGTGTCTCAGGGGCTACTGTCTACACGGGTTTTTTCTATCTCTTACCTCGAAACCTGTCAGCAGGCTGCTGCAGGCTTCATTCAGTCCACTCTTGGCAGACTGAATCTTCTCGATCACCACACCCATAAGGACATGGTGCTCGTCCACGACGGAGGCGCCTTGAAGCGCCTCCATCAGGTTATCCGGCGCCCCTGGATGGACAGGGGCCATCGGTGGAAGCGGCGCACCCCCCTCCTTCAAAGGGGGCTGCTCGCCCGACTCCGGAGCCATATGGGCCTCCAGAATCGTATTCGGCTGAGGGCCGAACTGGATGCGGCCCTCTTTGCCAGTCTCCATGGGGATCGACTCCTCCATGTGTCCGGCAGTGGAGGTCTCGCCTTGTGGCGCCTCCTGGACGGTGTCCTGGGCTCCTCCCCGGTTCGGAGCGGTCCCCCGGGATAACACTTCGGTGTCGTCCCTGGCCCCGAGGGAATAAGTAGGCGGTGGTGACATGCTCGCCATCTCTAATGGAGCCAAAGAACCTCCAGATGAGGATCACTGGATAAGGTCGCGGGACGGACTTCAATAGTACAATTAACTGTGTCAAGATAATGAAGAGAAAGGGCCGGATGCGCGCATGAGCGAGCCATGTCACTTACGATGCAGCCTAGGGCTTAGTGCGGGGGCATCATTCCAGACTGCTGTCAACGTCCCACGTGGTGTTGATCGCTTGGGTGCCCTTCCCCTTTGAGGGAGTCTTGGATTAGGGGGTCCTCAGACTGCCGGACTATATACTTTGGCCGGACTGTTGGACTATGCAGATACAAGATTGAAGACTTTGTCCCGTGTCTGGGTGGGACTCTCCTTTGCATGGAAGGCAACCTTGGCAATTCGGATATGTAGATCTCCTCCCTTCTAACCGACTCTGTGTAACCCTAGCCCCCTCCGGTGTCTATATAAGCCGGGGGGTTTAGTCCGTAGGACAAGAACAATCATAATCATAGGCTAGCTTCTAGGGTTTAGCCTCCACGATCTCGTAGTAGATCAACTCTTGTAATACTCATATCATCAAGATCAATCAAGAAGGAAGTAGGGTATTACCTCCATCGAGAGGGCCCAAACCTGGGTAAACACCGTGTCCCCCACCTCCTGTTACCATCCGCCTTAAACTCACAGTTCGGGACCCCCTACCCGAGATCCTCCGGTTTTGACACCGACATTGGTGCTTTCATTGAGAGTTCCACTATGCAGTCACCATAAGGCTTGATGGCTCCTTCGATCATCAGTAATGATGCGATCCAGGGTGAGGTCTTTCTCCCCGGACAGATCTTCGTATTCGGTGGCTTCGCACTGCGGGCCAACTCGCTTGGCCATCTGGAGCAGATCTAGAGCTACGCCCCTGGCCGTCAGGTCAGGTTTGGAAACTTAAACTATACTGCCAACATCCGCGGAGACTTGATCTTCGACGGACTCGAGCCCGTGTCAGGTGCGCTGCACAGCCACGATGAGCATGACTTAGCTCTGCCACTGGACAGTGTTCGGGAGATCACATCGGCCCTTGATCCGGAGCAGATCGCGCCGTCCGAGGACGGGTGGATGGACCCCGCCACGAAGGCCGCACACTCAGCGGCGATGGAGCCGAATACTGACTTCACCTCCTACGAGACCTGTGTTGCCGGATCCTCGGATTCATCCCCGGCCACGGGCTCCGAACCGCCTGCATCCGTGCCTATCGAATCTGATTGGGCGCCGATTATGGAGTTTTCCTCCGCGGATATCTTTCAGCACTCGCCCCTGGGCGACGCGCTGAATTCATTAAGGTCTCTATCCTTGTTAGAAGGCCCTTGGCCGAACTATGTCCGGCTGGAGTGGGAAGCGGACGACGAAGAAATTCGTCCCCCACCCACCACCCACTTAATAGCCATTGTCGACGACTTAACCGACATGCTTGATTTTGACTCCGAAGACATCGACGGTATGGACAACGATGCAGGAGAGGAACAGGAACCACCGCCCACAGGGCGCTGTACAGCCACTTCATCACACGATATATAGATGGTGGATACACCCAAAGAAAACAATGACGAGGAACGAAAGGATGCAGCAAAGGATAATCCCCTCGAGAAGCAACCAAAGCGACGACGTAGGCGCCGCTCCAAATCCCGCCTCGGCAAAAACCGCGATAATAGCGCAAGAAAGAATAATACCCCGGTCGACTCCAAAGCAAATGGAGACCACATGGACCCAGCGACAGAGCAGGATTAACCAGCGGACGACGAACATAGTACGGAGCCGCTGTCCCATCACGGCGACGCCGAGGGTAAAGCTCATCAACCTGTCTCTGGAGAGGAGAACAGTCCGGACAACGATGCACACATCATCCCGGAAAGGCACTGGGAGCAAGAGGACCTCCACAAAAGGCTTATTGCCACCGCGAGGAGTCTGAAGAAGCAGAAGCAAAGTCTTAAGGCCACGCAAAATACACTCAATAGTAGATGGAACAAAGTACTCGACACTGAAGAAAAGTACGGTGGCAGCCGCCTCACAAAGAGCTATCCAAAGTGCAAGCTGCTGCTTGAATTCGATGACGAGGCTTTAGAGCCTATACAGCCAAAAAATAAAACAACCGATCAGCCGGATCGACCATCCCGTGGCCGCGATAGGGCGGCTAACGACATCGCACATAAGTCAGCACACGATTTACGTGAGGACTTGCACCAAAAAGCCGGCATGACCAGGTCCATCTACGGATCTAGGAAGCGCGCTCCTGCACAGAATCAAAACCGAGCACTACAACCGTCAGAATGCCATGACACATCCAAATACAGGGGTGCCACACACCCCCTATGCTTCACCGATGAGGTTCTAGATCATGAATTTCCAGAAGGATTCAAACCCGTGAACATAGAGGCATACGACGGAACGGCAGACCCTGGGGTCTGGATTGAGGACTTTATCCTTCATATCGACATGGCTCACAGAGATGATCTCCATGCCATCAAATACTTGCCCTCAAGTTGAAAGGACCAGTGCGGCACTGGCTGAAGAGCCTCCCGAAAACTCAATTGGAAGTTGGGAAGATCTTGAGGATGCTTTTAGGGCTAATTTTCAAGGGACGTACACTACAAAAAATACACTTCCGTGATGGTACGTGTTTGTCACAGTAGGTCGCTTTTTTTGTCATGCATGTACATCCATGACAAATTTATGACAGAATCAAGATAGTCATACCTGTGCTGTCGTAGAAGTGTTCCATGACATTACCAAAATTATCATCACGGAAGTGTCCACTTCCATGACGATAAATCGCGCGTCACAGAAGTGCTTTCGTCAAGGGTGACCGACACGTGGCATCCATCATAACGGAACACCGTTAAGCTATCGGGTAGTTTTCCACGTGTAAAATCATCATTGGCTGGAGGAAACACGTGACATCTCATCGTTGGGACAGATGTCAACCACTCATTGGACGGAAGGTGCCTATGATACGTCGACACATGGCACGGGCCAACAGAGGCCCATTCCTATGAAAAGGCCGGCCCGTTTGACTTGGTCAAAAGGTGGCGGGCCGGCCCATGGAAAGCTCTTAACGGCTTGTTCGCATATAGCCCATTTACAGCCCGCTAACCCAAGGCCCGTTACGCCCTATCCGAATTAGGCCCAGTAGCGTCATCTGGGCCATCCAATATGATTCGAGCCCGTTTTCACTTCTGGCCCATGTATGGCCCATGACGTCTTTCGGCCCATATGAGGCCCTATGTAACTCTTGGCCTATTAACGGCCTGTGGTGAAACTGGCCCGTAATGAACAGTGTATCACTTTACACCCATTAACGGCCCATGGTGAAACTGGCCCGTAATCAACAGTGTATCACTTTATACCCATTAACGGCCCGTTATTCCGTTGGGCCATTTCCAGCCCATGTTATCTTTCGGCCTTCTCAGAGCCCATTTATTCTTGGGCTCATTTCCAGCATTCATTTACTTATGGCCGGTTACTGCCATTTTCTGCTTGTGGGCCAAATTCAGACCGTCGTTACAGTCGGCCCGTTTGTGGTCCGTTAATACGTTGGGCCATTTTCATAGCGTCATCGAATACGGCCTATTAACGATGGCCCGTTACGGTCAACCCATGAATGGACGATTCCAACTCTAGCCCGTTTACGGCCATAACGCGGCCTGTTATTGGCCCATGTTTGGCCAATCAATCATACGGCCCGTATAAGGCTCATTGATGATACAAACCGTAGAAGGCCCATTGTTTCTACGGCCCGTAGAAGGCCTACTGTTTCTATGGCCTGTAGAAGGCCCACTATTTCTGCGGTCCGTAGGAGGCCCAGTGTCACTACAGTAAATATTAGCCCATGGTCATTGTGGCCTAGTTTTCAAAAATAGGTTATTGCAGCCACTAGTTAACCGCGGAAAAAGAACTGCAATGACTACAAGCAAACAAATAAACAAGACAACAAGGAAATAAATAAGCAAGCAACTAACGCTAGGCTATCACGGCTATTACACGTATTACATCCACTGGGCATCAAAGTCCGCCACCAGTGCAAATATAGGGAATAAAGCAGCATATCATATACATTGGCCATCAAAATTGGCCACCAGTGCAAATAAACGCGGCAGCAAAACAAGAGCATAACTGAAACAACTTCAGAAGAGCTCAAGAAACGTTATCCTGGGTATCCACCATGCTGGCAATAAGCTTAGCAAGCTGATTAGCTTTGTCCTGTTTGGCGCTAAAATCCTCCAACGCTTGCTGTTGCACCAGAAAGTATGCATCTGAATGCTCCAGGGACTTCCGCAGTCCTTCCGCTTCTTGTCGCAGCACAGCTGATCGATGTCTTTCAGCTTGTAGTTGAGACTCAAGAAACCGAACTGATTCAGACAGTGAGTTTGAATAGCTTGTGCAAGCGGTAGTGGCCAGTAACTCCAACACTAAACCAAGACAGGATGTGTCACTATCCTGAACCTTATCTGCATTACTTCCTTTACCGTTGCTTAATAAGGCACTCTTCCCCAATATTCTGTCAGCATTCTAAAAGAAGAAACAAGCAGACACATAACAAGTTTAGCATGTACTAGTATATGAAACTCATTTTGGTGAACCAGTTCATTAGTAAGGTGGACAGGATTAAACTACCAAGTCTTCTATTGCCAAGTACTAGTACATAATAAAAGCATCAAACAAACATATATCTATGTCCTATGGTAGCAATGGAATCTTAAATTAGAACAGTTGTTCTTCAGGTTTAGGCACTTGTTCTACATGAACAGAGTACAGTAAGACGCAAGAATATAATACTTAAAAATAGAAAATGAGCTCATAGACCTTACCACATTCTTGGTTCGGGACCAGTACAGAACAAGGCGTTCCCAGTCATCGTCCAGTAAATGTGTCTCAGGAGAACGTAAGGGAATTTGATGAGTTTCTTTGCCGGTGAAGTACGTTTTCTTCAGGTAATTCCGATACTGCCACCAAGCATTCTTGAAGATAGCAGAGGTATTAGCACAGGTTACCTCATCCTGAGTTTCCAAATCGGTCCTTCTCTATAGAGAAAAATGGGAAAATTTGCTGTATTATAACCATCATGGAGGTAGGATGTATGGGACGAAGCAAAGTAATTGCCATGAATAACATTACTTACACATAACTCCTGGACAAACACCTGCAACTGGCATTTTCCTTCATCTTCAGTATAATATTTCCAAGATGGGAAGATACGCACATACGATTTAACAACATCAAATGCGATAGATGCTAAACTACGACTAGCTGGTTGTGCTTCCTCCACAGGAATAGGCGTACTAACTGGTGGAGTTGGGGTTTGCCGTGATAGTACTGGCCCTATGGGCACTGGAGCTGCCTTACTAACTGCTCTTGTTTGGGAGCTCTGTGGTGGAGATGGTGCTGTGTCAACAGGAACTAGGTTACTATCGGCTGGGGTTGGGGTTAGATTGGGTGAAGCTGGTTCTCTGTCCATCGTAGTAGGGGTACAATCTGCGAGAGTTTGGGTTATGTGTGGTAGGGCTGGTTCTTGTGCATGTACAACCGGGGTGCTATCTCCACCAAGAGGTAGCACTGTTTTATTTGAAGACCGTGTTTTTAGTCCGCTAGATACTGGCATCACCCGCTCCAATTCAAA
This sequence comes from Triticum aestivum, assembly GCF_018294505.1. Classification (NCBI taxonomy): domain Eukaryota; kingdom Viridiplantae; phylum Streptophyta; class Magnoliopsida; order Poales; family Poaceae; genus Triticum; species Triticum aestivum. The sequence continues at coordinate 188,992,150 of NC_057812.1, read as the reverse complement.
TGGCTGATAAACAGGAAACATAGTTGAATGTACAGACATTGTATGAGAGACAGATGCAATAGATAGTGTGGAAAAAAGAGGGCATGAAATAGTTGACATGTATATTGTTTAACTAAAACGGATAGCATGACATAATTTCACATATATGATGTCTATCTAAACTGGATAGCATAGCATAACATAATTCAAAGATATGATGAATAACTAAACAGGATCGCATGACATAATTCACCTACATGTTATCTAAGTAATCAGGATGCATCATTTAATTCACATATGTGATTTATATGCTAAACAGAGGGCATTCGATATGATGTCTGAACTAAGAACATGGTGTTGAATATTGTGTATATGATGTCTAAACTATGCAATGCAAGACACCGTATGCATGATATGAGCAGTATAACCGTGCCAAGTTAGAGCATACACCTCAGTGGGGGAATAGGACTGGTCATCTGTCTCTGAATCCATCTCTGAGGAGCTATCGGGACCCAACAAGAGATCTGCTTCGACAGGTAGCACTGTCTGCTCTGAAGGCCTTGTTTTCACTCCAGATTTTTCCATCTCCCACCCAAATGGCTGATTCACAGGAAGAGTAGTTTAATGTACAAACATTGTCGACAAATGGAAATGTAATGAAGAAAAGGATGGGCAAGATATCATTCAAATATATGATGCCTGGTTAAACAGGATGGCATTGCACATTTCACATATATTATGGCTGGCTAAAAGACATGAGACTGCATAATTCCCATATATGATATAGAAACTAAACAGGTGGCATTACAGAACATGTCTAAACTAAGCAGATGACATATATGATGTCAAAAGTAGGCACTGCAAGGCAACATATGCATGATATGACTAACATCATCATGCCAAGGTAGAGCAAACACCTTGGGGGGTAAATAGGAGTGGTCAGCGGCGTCCGAATCCGCCTCAGAACAGATATCTTCCTCTGGATTACAATCTGGAGAGGGGTGGGGAGGGTTTGCCATTGAACCCACCATGGAGCGATGTCTGCATGACATTGTATTGCCGCGCAAAACTCTTCTCTTTTTCTCTACATGTTCAGCATGACTGTGTACAATATCTGACATGCATACGAAAAAAATATGGTGAGATTATGTAAGGAGAGCATGCAGAAATTTAGAGTGATGGTAACAACCAGTGGATCGATGTTTTTCCGTTGAACCAAAATAGCCCTAATGGATCGACGTGAATGTATAGTAATAAGTGATGCAACAAGTGTACAACCTCTTTGCCGTAGCCGTGTCGACCTCAGCATCATTGGGTTGGTCGCTGAAGCAGTTGAGGCAGAGGTGGCTGTCGGAGGTGTGGAGGAAGATCTGAGGAATCTGTAGACGGCGTCCAGGGCACTGCTCTGTTGTGACGGATCGTTCTGTCGTTGGAGCAGCTCCGGTGAGCCGTAAGACGTCAAGGCTGAAGCAGCACAAGACAGACATCGTCAATCTCAAGTGGGATTCTAATAGCATCTCCAATAGATGATGTAAAATGGATGTAAAATTAACATCACCAAAAACCACCTGACTACAACAGATGAGGTAAAAACTGTTGACTCTGAACTTAACTGTCGAAACTGAAATTTACTGTGGAATCTGAATGCTACTGTCGAAACTGAACGCAATGGTAGCAGAGAGGCACTTGACATGTAGTTTAGGGAGGGCCTGCAGTTCATCTTCAACCTGCACCCCCCTGAGCCGCCAGCCACCACCGGCCGAACCGCCGGCCCCAGCGCCGCCTCGCCGCCCCGAAACAACTCGCCACCGCCGCCCCGGCCAGCCCTCTAGGCCCCCCGCCCCCACCCTGAACCCTAAGATAGATAGTGGGGTACCTCTCCGGCGAGCCCCCGTCCCCGCTGCGGGTGGTTCTTCCTTAACTCCGGCGAGCCCCCCAACCCCTGAAAATCGACTGACCCAAAAGTCGATTCAGTCGACTGAAGTGTGGCTTAATCGGAGCAGAGCAGCAGCACGAGCGAGGGGGAGAGCAGCAGCAGCAGCTGGGCGAGCGAGCGATCGAGCGAGAGCCGGAGCAGCAGCAGCAGATCCGGCTGGTATGGACGCCGCCGCCGAAGGGGCCTCGCACTGGGGGAGAGCCGCCGTGGAGATGTCGCCCGCGGCACCGGCTTCAAGGTAGCCGCTCCATGGGGGTGCGGGATGGAGCACCGTCGGCGCCGGGAGGTCGAGTTAAGGAGAAGGTGCGATGCGATGAGTGTACAACCTCTTTGGTGGCACCGAGTAGGCCTCGGCTTCGTCCGAGGAGTCGGTGAGGATGCTGCGGTTCCGGTGGAGCAGGTTAAGGCGGCGCTGTGGGGATGGAGCAGCCGCGATAGACGAGGCGATCGTCGGAGCAGCTCCTTGGAGGTGGAGGACGGGGCGGCTGAACCGGCGGGATGACGAGATGGACGACGGATCCTCATCCGGGGAGGTGGACGAGGGACGTCGAGCTGTTGCGGTGGACGACGTCGTCGGGGAAGAGGCTCCGGCTGGGCAGCGGTGATGTGGCGGACGGAGGAGGGTGGGGTTTCGCGGCTGGAGCGGAGAGGTTATGGCGGCCTGGGATTTCGAATGGCGAAAAGGGGGCGATGGGAGGGGGTGAAGCATGACTTAGGAACGCGCTTGTCCAAAATGTAGGGTGTGTTACAAAAGTACCCCCCACCGATTTGAACTAGCGGCCCTTTCGGCTCAGGGTTAGAAGGGGGATTTCGCGTGTCGGGATTTGGCAGCTGGAGGGAGTTTTCGCGCACGTTGTAATTTCGGGATAGCAAGGCGCGGGTTGTGAAGGCGCCAGTTTTGGGAGCACGATATCTGAATTTTCGGGATATAACAAGACGCGGGTTGAATTTTAGGGACAAGCCTAACGTGTAGTAATATTGTACTTGTACGTACCAAATCAATTCGCACTTCCCTCAACCAAAAAGAAAACGAAAAAAATAAAACTATTCACACCACACAAAGAGAGAGTCTTGCCCCGTTTTACTATACAAATGCTATTCAAAGCTACTCCCTCCTTCCATCTATATAGGGCCTAATGCGTTTTTCGATGCTAACTTTGACCAAATATTAGAGCAATGATATATGACATGCAACTTACACAAAGCACACCGTTAAATTCGTCTGTGAAAGGTTCTTTCAATGATATAATTTTCACATTGTGCATGTCATGTACTATTAATCTTGTCAATAGTCAAAGGCGGTCTTAAAAATCTCATTACGCCCTATATAGATGGAAGGAGGGAGTATGAATCCATGTTATGTCCGATTAAATTTTTTCGCTTGCTGTATAATGCATGTAACCTACTCATACCAACATTTTAGTGCATTCCAAATGTCTATACTACCGCTGCAATTCGAACTAAATTTGAATTCGTTTCTCTATTTCAATAAGAATCTACAATCATGATTGTTGCCAACTTCAACCATCATAGTTTCCTTGCTATCCGCCAGATATAAATCAGACGGCCTATAATGCAGGATGGCAGGCACACCATCATCAACAACTCCGTTTTTTATAAGAGTAGAGATAAAACATATTAAATGTAGTATACCATGTTCATAACCACACCATGTGTATCACCGTTATATATATTCACACATCCGTCGGTTTGAAACACTATGATAAATTCTTCAAATATCCGAATTCGCTTTTTATAATGAAGTATATATGATCTCTATTCGTCTTTTACACCCACACAACCCTCTTATCTTTGTAGCTAGCGCTAACTTTCTCTTGTGCATGCACACGCCCGCATCCCTCTCACCCTCCCTCAGCATTCTCTAGCTCCATCGCGCAAATTCGTCTTTTCACTTTAGGTCGTTCACCCACGGTGTGTGTAGGCCCCCCAGCTCCTTCTTTACGGCACACATCGATCGATATGCCTCTCTAGCCAGGTGTGCCTAGCACAAACACAAGCTTCCCCTCTTCTCTTGTCACCGTCCATGCCTCACTCCCACCACTCTTTTCATCGTTCTCGTACTCGCACACTCCTCCCCCTCGATATAGTATGCCTCTCGTACCACCTCCTACATGCATCCCTCTCTCTCTATCCTTCTCCTCGTGCCTCATTTGCTTCTAACACACACATGCATGTATACCGATCGATCTCCCAACATATACCTAGATCGACTTTAACTACCCCCCATCGATCGACGTACCTCACAAGTTATGTCTCTCCTTTCTCTTACAAAGGGCGATTGATCTTCCTATGTAGTTACGTCTGCTTACCACAGCCACATCGTCCCCCCTCATCATTCGTGCATGCCTCCTGACCCGTCTCTCACACGCACGTGCACAGACAACAAGCAGCCATCTCCTCTCTTATTGATATTGCGGGCGTGCCCTCCGTTTGTCTAGCAAGCCTATCCCACCATTTGTTAGAAGCAACTCCACTACCACCCCCTCCAACACTCTAGCTCTGTCTCTCTCCCAACCTTATTCATCTCCTGCACATATGCATGGATGTCGATCGATCTCCCTTAATACATGAGGCAGATCGATCTCCTTAATACATGAGGTAGGCCTCTCTCCTCCTCCACACATATACCAGCCATTGTACCTCTATAGTTAATTGGGCCTCCCTCTTCCCCCACCACACACCGATAGTCGAGCGCTGCAGGTAGGTATCCATGCCACAGAGACAAACTGCACATGTCCCATCTCACGTTCCAGTAGGCCAACCACTCTATATCTTTGACGTGGGCACACACAAATTCGATGGCACTCTTTATCGATCGCGCGCGCACACACACACACACATCATCCCTCTCTTCGATTCTATGGACACCTCAAGCCGATGATACCTCCACTCTCTTCTCGTGGATCGCCCCCTCTATATATATGTTATATCCAGGACTCTATTTCACACACATTGCATATGTTAAATTTTTAGATTGACCCCCCCCCCAAAACTCTCAAGAACCCACACACTATATCTCTCTAGGATTGTATCTCTATCACACAACCCCACGCAGGTGGAGTACGTATACAAGAAGAGAATAGGTGCACCGTGCACGTACTCACGCTTCGTGCCCAGCCACACCCGCGCGGGTACACGGTGGAGCTCATTTCTTTACGAAATGGCAGCCCACGTGCTAATTTGAACGCCTGTAGCGGTTGTTTACCTAGGGAGGTCGTGTACCACCGTGCACGAAACAAAGTTGACTTGACTGCATTGCCGCGTTATTTTTAAATAAAGTTATAGCGCTCAATGGCACGTACACAGAATATAAACCGATTTTTATGGAGGAAAAGGTAGTCCGCTCTTCAGAGTATCTCACACAAGGCTTCGGTGGCCTCTCTCTCTCTCACTGTTGGTCACTGATCCGGCCGCATCCCGTCCGCCGGGGGAAAGGGAGTGTGGTGGCCTCTCTCTCTCTCATCGTTGGTCACTGCTCCGGCTGCATCCCGTCCACCGGGGGAAAGGGAGTGCGGTGGCCTCTCTCTCTCTCACCGTTGGTCACTGATCCGGCCGCATCCCGTCTGCCGGGGGAAAGGGAGTGCGGTGGCCTCTCTCTCTCTCTCTCACTGTTGGTCACTGATCCGACCGCATCCCGTCCGCCGGGGGAAAGGGAGGAAGTGCATCGTTTTTCCGTTCGATGGCGCCGAGGCAGCACGTCCCGATCTGCGGTACACGCCATTCTCTCTGACCAAAGCTCTGGCGCGGCAGGGCCTACGCCACCTGCTCGCAGATTCCACCCGCCGCCGCTCACCTAGTTACATCCCGACGACCTCCAGGTATCCCCTCCGGCCTTGCTCCACTGCCCGTTTTCCCACATCACTGCATGTGGATCTTCCATAGTTCTTTGCCCAAAACGTCGCTCGTCTGGCGTACTTTCCATATTGCATTCTCGTCCTCACACCGTTTTAGACAAACACAACCGTGTTGTTATCTTCCCTTAGGACAAGGAATATGCTTCTTCTTTTTCGTCGCATGTGTCATGAACTGTTATTGGCTAGTAATTGTTTCCTTTCTACCTCTTTTTTGCAAACAGGGCTATCCATTTCACGTCGTTGCTATTGCGACCTTTTGGTGAACTGCACAAATCACTTTTTTCTTAAGAGTGTTTTGTGCAGTTGTACTAAAATGTCACACGGGGAACGTCTCTACATTTCAGTGCGACTGTACAAAGGGAGATTGGTTTTGCTCTATCCTCCTCATCCAACTCCAAGCCTAATCTTCTCCAACTAGTTAGTCTTAAGAGAGACTGCAAAGGTGACCGGTTTCTATTTGTGTGTTTATTGTTTCATTAGCAGTCCTCTATTATCGTAATCACACTTGATATCTTTGGAACAGGGACGCTCAGCTCTATTTTAGTGGAACTGCACAAAATGATCAGAATGTTGCATGCTCCAGACAGCTACTTTTTTCCCAACATGCCTTGTTGATTTAGATAGAGCTGGGGGGACGTTGCTGCCAATGAAAGCATGGATCAATTTTAATTTAACACCTTCTCAGAACTTTGTCTTCACTTGTGATGTAATTATTAGCTCTGATCTGCTAATAATTGACATGCATTAGCAAGTAAGTTAGTTTTTTATTGTTTCCAAAAGAGCATCGATGGCAAGACACGCGAAACAAAAGCTAAAAGCTCACACCATTGTACAATTTCATGTCGCTGGAAAATTATTTGTATAGTACGTCAATTATGTAAACAAATGATGGAAGCTTGATAGCATTGCCAGAAGCCTCTTCATCATCCGGGTCCATGTGCCATGCACAAAATTATACTCCTTCGTTCCTAAATATTTGTCTTTTTACAAATTTCAAACGGCATATTTTAGAGTGTAGATTCACTCATTTTGCTTCGTATGTGTACTCCCTCCGTTCCTAAATATTCTATTCGTCTTAACAAAGATTTCAACAAGTGACTACATACGGAGCAAAATGAGTGAATCTACACTCTAAAATATGTCTATATACATCCGTATGTGTGAGTCCATTTGAAATCTCTAAAAATACAAATATTTGAGAGAGAGAGTAGTCACTCATTGAAATCTCTAGAAAGACAAATACTCCGGAGTATATTTAAGAACCGAGGGGGTAGTGCACAACCGCATGGGAGACTCAGCCCGGTCGTTGCGCTGCATTAATAGTGAGTAATGAGCAGTCAAATCATAAGCCCCACCTTTCCCACTGTAAGTTGCTCTGAAGAAGCAACCATCAATACGCTCTTCTTTGAATCCGCTCATACTACTCCATCCGTCACTGCTTATACAACGCGCTTCAGAAAAAAGGAAAAAAATCTGTGGGACCAAGGCGACTAGCGATCGGCCTGAAAAATAGCATTGGTAGTTATAGCATGGCGTCTATTACTAGAGGGAATAATGCGTACACACATGCATGCAGTGCTTCCACCCCGGGTACACACATGCATGCACTCCGTAGTAGTACAGTACATGGAGAGAAAATTGTGGACTTGATTGCGGTTACCACGCCCTAATTAATTGAGCATTATACCAAACGCGTCTAAAGTCTCTCTGGTGGTGGAAATGCATTGAGAGAAATGCATCATAATGAAGCGCGCCCTGTAAACTGTGACAGAGGGTGGAGTAGTATGAAGGTGCAATACCAAGTACGCATACTACTGCGCTTAGCTCTTCGCCCCTTCGTGAAGTCAAATGATGATGGTACTCCGCATGTTGGGTACTACAGTGTATGCCTCTGACAATCTGACACTGAATGGACTGATGCATGTCCACTGAGGGTAAGTTGCATTAGTCAAAAGGCGTAAGCGAGCTTCACCTTGTCCTGCAAGCTTCTCGTCGTTCTACGAGTTGACGGGACACACCAAAAAGTAGTGCTAGTCCATACTCCCTCCTTTCCGGTTAATATGGCTTAATCTTTTTTTGTGGGTAAATGGGAGAGCTTTATTCATATATAAGCATTCTTAGGACGATCAGCCAAGACACTGGTCACTAGGAAACGAGGTACCCCGCAAAGAAATAAGTAGGAAGCGAGGTGTTTCATCAAGCCAGCTCTCGGCCACATTCAAAGTGCAGCAAGCACGGTTCGCACGAAGATGCGCCGCAAGGTTTGATGACCTGTTTACATGCCGAATAACAAAAAAAGAGGAAATATTACTGAGCGCTACTATTTGTAACAGGATATGAGCCAGAATTAAGTGAGAATTGTGGCGAGTGTTCCATGCAATCAACTTCCATTATCACATGCGAGAACCCTCGAAGAGAACCAAATGTGTTGAAGATTGCTTTATCACATTTTAAAATTATAATAAGAGTGCAGACGCTCCTCCATCCGGTTCCTAGTACTAGTATAGTACGTACCTTTATGGACTATAGTAGTAGTACTAGTAAACTTTGTGCTTGGCTGTTCGGGAAGTCAAACAATAATAGCACTAGTAGTATAGTGTATGCTTCTGGCAATCTGACACCGAATTAACTATTGCACGTCCACCGCCTGAGCGAGGGAGAGCTTGCATTAGTCAAAAGTTTCTCCTTGTCCCGCGAGCCACCGCGCGCAAGCTTCTCCCGCCCTGCAACCTTCTCCTCATTCGGCAAGTTGACGGGACACAACAAAGTAATGCTAGTCCATGCTGCCTCCTCTCCAGTTAATATGGCTTAATTTCAAACGAGATAAATACACTGTCTGTCACTATATATTTGTAAAAATACGGTTAGTGTACTTCATAATACGCTCATTGCGCTCAATATATATATTTTCCGGTGTTCATATAGTCACTAGCTCACCCTGACTGAGTATGTGTGTGCATGCACATGTAGGTTGAGCACTTGAGCGTGACCGTGTGTGTTCCGTCGTGTGCTCGGACATGCATGCATTAGGGCGTCACGCGCGTTTTTGCGTCCATGTGTACGTGTGACTGATGCATACATGTAGGGGGAGTACGTGTAGGGGGCACTAAGGAGCAGTCAAATCACACAGTAAGTTAGTCGGAAGAAGCAACCATCATTTCACTCTTGAATGACATGTACGCAATATAAAATGGTTGATATGGAGAGAAAAAGAAAACCACTATATATACACTAGAAGGAGCCTAAGCTACAAGCCTGCTTGCTTAGGTTGCTCTCTTCACAAGCATAAAATGACGGGCCTGATCCCGCAGCTGGGGGAAGGGAACAATGTTCTACGTAGATGCGGTCGACATCGGCGAGGGAGAACCCACAGTCGGTGCGTCCCAATCGGGGGCCACCGCGGTATGGGCCGATGCCGCATCCCAACCGCCCTTCTAGCTACAGCCCGACGTCCCAAGTAGTCCATCTTCCTTTTGGAGCCGGCTTGCTCCACTGCCGTAGCTCCATCTCCATGTCGATCTTTCTCTACTTCTACCGGCTTCTACTTGTGATGAGTTTATGTCTCATGAACTAGTGCCAGTACTATTATTCTAATCACACTTCTTCAATATCTTTGCCATCAGGGATGCTCAGGTCGATTTTAGTGGAACTGCACAAAAGCATCGTATGATTCGAGGGTGCCAGCCGTCTTTCCTTCGACAGGTTCTACCTGGCCAGGAAATTAAATCATGTTTAGGGTTTAGGGTTTACGTTGTAGTGACCCCATCAGTAGTTTTTCTATCGTACACGCTCTCACAACTTTTTTCTTTAGTTGTGAAGTAAATATTGGCTATGATCTGTGAATCATTGAGATGCATCAGCATGTGTGTTAGTTTTCCTTTGTATTTGATGGAATGTTATAACGGGGCAACCTTGGAATAGGAATGAAAATGGAGTGGAAAAGTTTCCGTTTTTCCGGAGAAAAAATGGAAACGGAGAGAAACCGATGTTTTGTTTTGTTGGATCGCGCCATCGAGCAAAACCAATGTTTAAATCACGTCTGTCGTGTTCGTGTCTCACCCTCCTCCATGGCTCGACCCCACACGGTCGCTCGGCATGCCACTCACCGCAAACCGAGTAGTATACCATAACTTTCCCGCCTGCTTGTCGATGGATCGTGCCATGGAGTACTAGCACTACTAGAAGAGATTGACGAGTTGGGGGAGGACAGCTAGCTGTAGCACGGACTCCCAAGAACTTACTACTGGAAGAGATCGCACATGTTGTAGCCGGCTATTGTGACTTTGAACGCGGAGCAGCCGCGTGCACCCGGAAGCAGGGCGGGCGACGCTCTCTCGGCCGGCGCGCCGCAATCAATGCCGACGCCAGTGAGAGGTCGCGTCCGCTCTGGCCGGGCATGAATGCGGCACTGACCGTTTCGGGAGGGAAGCACGCGCGGGTGATGAAGAGGGTTCGGGTTGGTCAGGACCAGCCGTGGCAGCGATCCGGACATGCGTAAACAAGAGATGATGTACGTTAATATTGCTGCGTATATAATTAACAACATAAATAATGTGCCAGTTGGACAAATATGATTGGAGATGGAGATGGAAATGGAATTTTACGTAAACACGGATATGCATGTCTATGTCTATGTGTGTGTGCGCGACGACTCTCGCGACCTGGAAGCGAGGGCGTGTTTTTGATCGAGTTTTCTTTCTTGGTACGTTAGAAAATCAGTTTGTCTAATTCACATCTAGATGTTATTTAAGGATATCACATCTAAGCTCCCACAAGTATATAATGTAGAAACAAGAAACAAAAAAACTAGGAAAATACCACAAATAGAGTGGACATCAACTTATATGTGACATAACTATGTCACATCTAGATGTGTCCTAGACAGACCCTTAAAAAATTGTCCGCCAGTTTTCGTTTGTTTTTTCCAGGAACGCGCGTATTCTATTTAAAACCACTGCTATGGAGAGATTTTTTACTCCATTATAGCCTCTTGTTTGATAGAGTTTCTCACGTCTCGCTCTCTCACCCTCTCCATATCAAAACAAGATGACAGTGTCCACTCTATCTCTCTCCTCACCAGTGGTCACAGATCCGGTCGAATCCCGTCCGCTGCGGGAGGTGAGGAGGTGCAGCGTTGACGTTGTCGCCGTCGGTGATGGAGGAAGCCGATGTGCACCGTCCTCTCAGAGCCGGCGCTGGCACGGACGAAGATCCTCCGCGCCCTTGTTCGCTGCCGTCGTGTGGGCAGATCCCACCCGCCCGCCTAAACGACATCTCACCCACCTGAGGTATAACTTGTACTGGTCCAGCTCCCCAGGTCGCTGCGTGCGGGTTTTCTTCTATGCGACTACTCCCCAGCTCCCCATGCATAGTAGCTAGGGTTCGTCGGCTGGTCCAACATCACCTACTAGTACTATTATAGAGGAAATGCCACTCAAAAAGTTGTCCTGATTTATGCCTCGGTGGAGGTATACATGTTGTTTCGACAAAAAGTACATGGTGGTTGTGCGGTCATTGTCCATATGGTGGTAGTACTATCACTGGTTAAATGAAGAAATGCTTTTTTTCTTAGGTATCCTGGTTTAGTTCCCATCAAGATAATTATGATGCTTCTGTTTGTTGGTGTACTTTTCATTAATTCTTATTGACAATTGAGATGTCGTTGCTAACCCTTTTTTATATTTTTGGAAACATCGATGCGTGTCTCCATACCTGGGCATGTCTTCCTCAATTTTAGTGGAACTGCACAAAATTGGATGGCCATTGTTGTTCCGCCTCACTGTCCTCTGCCACGTGGTTCTTCCTTCCTCGAGCTTGATTACTGAGAAGAAACAGACCACAGTGAGGATTTTTCGAACTTCTTAGGTGCCTCACCCAAACTTGATGCCAAATGGTTGCGCCTCATGGTTGCGTCGGCTAGTGAAGCTGATCGATTTTCGACGAAAAACAAGCTGTCTTCCATCAGTGCTCTTTGCTTGTTACGCACAAAGATGATATCCTTCGTCAGTTCACCTTGGTTGCGTTGGAGACGCAGTCATCTTTCACGTTGGTGCAATTTTTGCTAGGGTTTTACGACAGGTGGGCCCAAAATGTGGCTGGCTCACCTGTCATACAGCCAAAAGCAGGTGCAGTGAAGGCACCAGAGCTTAGTCCGTACTACAGTAGTATATATATAAGCGGGAGCCTCAGCGCTTGTTCGCTAGGGTTTGCACTCTCCACATGCTCGCCGCACTACATGTATGTTACTCCCTCCGTTCCGAATTACTTGTCTTAGATTTGTCTAGATATGGAGGTATCTAGCCCTAAAATGAGTCTAGATACATTTGCTAGGGTTTGCTATATTCACAGTCTCTCACCCTCTCTTCACCAGATCTAAACAAGACTGCGTTGGCCTCTTGTATCTCTCTCCCCCCTCACAGCTGGTGAAGGAGGCGTCCGTATCCCGTCGCACTGGGAAGGGGAGGAGGTGCAGCGTTCACTCTATCGCCTTCGGCGAGGGAGGCAATCCACTGTCGGCTGCGCTGTTCTCTTTCACCCAGCGCCTGTGCGGGAGGGCCACCGACCCCTTCTTCCTCGCTGTTGTACTTAGTGTGGGCAGATCCGGCCTCCCGCCGCACGCCTTGCCACATCCCGATGACCCTAAGGTATAAGTTTCTTTGAAACCATCGTTGCTCTAGCTGCATGTGGATCTTTTTCGATCTATAGTCGAATCTAGGTCTTGGTTCAAAGAGGAATGAAGGGTGCGGTGGGCTGGAGCAAGAATCTAGGACGCGGTTCAATTAGGGAAGGAGGGGCGGAAAGTAGTACAGACTAGCTATCCAGCCGCTTTGTAGGTTGAAAAGGGAAAAGGGGGTAACCCAGTACACACATCTGTAAGGAACCGATCTCTTTGTTGAAAAGGGAAAGAAACTGGGGGGTCGGGTAGTTTGTGCACGACTAGATTTGCTGCCCTCACATGGGAAGAAGGTTCAAAGAGAACAAATATGGGACCAGCGCATATATGCTGCTTGGCTACATACTCTGCATCACCCATTTATACGTGTGGACGCACATGGTGCTGGCATGTCCCATGCAGCTATTTTGCTGTTGTTAACTCAGAATTAACTACTGATCTGTTTTAAAAGAATTTCTCTGTTAATATGAATCAATGCAACCGTTTTAGAAATGCCATTGTCCTATACTTTGTTTTCCATCCAAGATAAGGTAGATGCTTCTTTTTGTGGCCGCATGTTTCATCCTCCTTTATTGGTCAGTAATTGTTTTCTTTTTTGCCTCTTAAAACAGGGATATCTATTCAACTTGTTGCTATAGAAAACTTAAATGTCACACCGGCAACTTTGCTTGATTTCAGTGCAACTGCACAAAACTTGATTGGATTTCCTATTCGTGTTGGTAGATTCGTATTTTATGTTGGTCGTCTCATGAAAGGTCACTACATGCCTTCATCCACATGATTGTGCAGTGTGCTTTGAGATGCTGTGCTACTTGTATTGGTACTATTTTAAATAAATGATGAATTGAAGCTATTGTATTGCTATCTTTTCCCATTAAGTAGTGAACAAAAATGGGACCAACCCAGACATGATGCTTGTTGCTTTGTTACTACAAATTCAGCATCACCCCCTTTATAAGCCAGTAATTGATGCCACTCTCAGAATTAACTACTGAATCTTATTTCAAAAGTGCAACACTTGTTAGGGATTGGCGGGATTACCATTTTTGTGGCCGCATGTTTCATCCTCCTTTATTAGCCAGTAATTGATTCCTTTTTTGCCTCTGTTTATACAAGAATATCTATTCAACTTGTTGCTATTGTGACATTTTGCTTCGCTAAGCGAAACACTTTGCTTGATTTTAGTGCAAATGCACAAAATGAGATTGGATTTCCTATTCGTGTTGGCAGATTCGTACGTGATCTTGTGTGCGTCATGACAGGTTGGTACTTGCCTTCATCCACATGATCGTGCAGTGTGTTTTGAGATGTTGGGCTACTTGTATTGGTACTGTTTTAAATAAATAATGAATTGAAGCTATTGTATTGCTGTCTTTTCCCATTAAGTAGTGAACAAAAATGGGACCAACCCAGACATGATGCTTGTTGCTTTGTTACAACAAATTCAGCATCACCCCCTTTATAAGCTTTGTCGTTCTTTATACATGTTGAAACAAGGCATTGTTAAGATAATGTCTCAGTCAATATGAATGAATCACACTGATGGAGAATTGCTACTCTCCTGCTTTGTTTCCCATTAAGATAAAGTAGATCAGTAGATGCTTTTCTTCTGGGAGTACAAGTCATCAACCGTTACTTCTTAGTAATTGTTTCCCTTATACCTATTGTTGCTTACAGGGATATCAAAATTAAAGCTCAGTTTTATTCCGATTTCGATTTTAGTTGAACTGCACAAAAGGAGCCAATGTGTAAGGCAAACTTCTGCATTACTGGGTCTAGTTGGTCGTTCCACTTTGTAGAAAGAAGCAGTCTTTATTTGCGCTACATTACAGAAGGAATGACCGAGAAGCTTTACAGATTATTATTAGACACCGGTGACATGACTAGTCTGCAGAGACCATTGGCAATTTAACAATACATGGAGTGCCCTGGGCAAAAAGTGCCCAAACAAGTATAAAAGCTACGACAGGACTCCACGATCATAGGCATTACATATTTTGAATGGGAAAAGCTTGTCAAAGTTTAATCATTGATGTTAGCAAGAAGACGTTAGTTTAATATATTGGAATTGGAAAACCTTGTCAAAATTTTCTCATTGATGTTAGCCAGAAGACATGCATTTGATATTTTTGAGTGGGACACCCTTGCTGTGAGCAGCGTCGAGTGTTTTTTCATATTCCTGTGTTCAGTTTAGAAGTAAATAGTTACTTTGCTGAGATATTCCTGTGTTAAGAGTTTGTTTTGAATATTGTCTATGTAATACCAGGCCTTGTGTTTGATTACAAAGTTGAGCTTGGAATGTTGTGGCATGCGGCATCACGAGCTATTCACCGTGCCTCCTGAGAATAATGCTTCGTATTATTTTGCATGTCGATCTAATGCCAGTGATTGCTTGTTAAGAAGATCATACTCTTCTGTTGTTTCCGTGCTTAAGAAGTTTATCGTCTGATGTTTCATTCATAGCCTATACGACAAGTCGGGTAGGTTAGACGTGAAACCATATGATCTTCCGACCAACTCATGATATTAGGACGTGATTGGATTGTCGTTTCCAACCAAAACTGCTTGTAAAACTGACGCTTGTAAATTAAAGCAGATGGTCTCGGGCGAAGGCGCTTGGTTGGTCGATTTCGACTAGTAAAATATCGGAAGTACTTGACACATGATAAAAACGCTGAACGACACTCGGACGATTGCTAATCCAGCCGTTAGCTGCTGTTTCAGCCTTGCCCATGGATGGCATGATACACACGTCGTGCATGTATCGTATGGTAATGTCGTCCATATAGCAGTGCTCGTAAAATATACACTGGTCTCTCAAATTACATGCGTAACCCGCCAGTTATACTTACAGACCTCGGGCCCTCGGTTCCATTACGCCTGTATTTTATGCGTTGTTTTCGATGACGAGTAAATTACACTTGTATGTTAATACATGTTTGAAATAAACCAGAGCTCTCAAGCGCGGCCTTACCGTTTCATGCCGTCTCAATTTCTCGAAGGTGCTCATAGGTGTCCGATGATCCCGTCTTCCTGAATGAGTAGCGGGTGCTGTATCAGACCATCCGTAGGGCCCACGAGGCCCTCTCCGTTGCCCTTTGAGTTGTTGCGCTCGCCGTGGCGCCGAGCATTGTTAACATCGTCAACGAACATGAGGATTCAGGAGATGACTTTATTTTGACTGGATGACACTAGGGACCCACTAGGGCCATAGCCGTACATACGCAAGTGCCTCCTTATTATGTACAACTATATTTTTTTGCTTTCTCCTGGTTTCGTGTCATCACGGTCCCACACCATTGTCAACCTATGTAGTCAATATAAACGAGAGAATTGCACAAGGTGCGGCCGACAGCTGGGACCAAGCAGCTCGAGTAGTATTTGTGTTTTTGAGGCGTGAGCACTGCAAAGTTTTTCTTGGCGATGATTTCGTTGTTGTTCAGAGGAGAGCAGGGTATTAACTGGGCGGGCTGCGGCCCGTCTAGCCTAGGCCAGATATCCAGGCCAGATACTAATTTTTTCAAGATGAAAATGGCTAGCCCAGCTATACGTCTTTTTGAGGAATACCCAGGCAAGGTCAACTTGTTATTCTCCGCTCCGCTGGGCTGCAAATCTTTCGCAGGAGGGATGCATTAGGCTTAACAGGAAAATGGGCTTTAAAAATAATAAATGAGATGTAATTATAAAAACTGGGTAGTAACTATAAAAAAATGCACCAAACACGAAATTAGTTTATAAAATATTATTTATGGATTTTGAAAATCTTAAATTTTCATTGTTGCGCGCGCAATGTTTCATTGGATTTTTACGTAATACAAATTTATATTTAATCTGACTAGAAATTTCGGGATAAAAATATTTCGGAGCCCATCAAAATGTGGGAATTTTTATTGAATTCTATCTTCAACAGTTGGTTGAAATTATTAATCATTGTCCTAGCTAGAAAATGGGCTGTACTTTTAACAAACTGTAAATGGGTTGTTGTAAATTCCATTAGAATTCCAAAATGGGCTGTACATTCTTACAAAACGCAAATGGGCTATAAGTTCTCTGCCACACACTTGTGGGCCTACTAAGTGACGCGTCCCCTAAAAAAATAAGTTGACGCGTATGCAAGGCTTTGCCAACTTATTATAGTCAACACATGGTTCTAGCAGCAGTGGCCGTTGGATGTCTATCCAACAGATGTCGTGCTTCTTCTTCAATCTCGGATATTCTTAGCTTCGGCCGCCCAAAAAATGATTCCTCCCCCTGACATCTGGGGTGCACCGTTTCGGAGGCTGACCTGTGGGCCTACTAAGTTGGAGCGTACCAAGGGCTTTGTCAACTTAGTCAATAATAAACGTTTCTAGCTTCAGTGACCGTACGATGTCCATCCAATGGCCGTAGTGCTTCTTCAACCTCTGGTCTTCTTGGTCCAGCCACCCAAAGCAGCGTCGGTCGTGCCGCCTGCTCCTGCCTTCCGTGGCCGGCTGTGCTGCCGCGGAGGCCTCACCGCCCCATACTACTCCCACCGCTGGCCAGGCCATCCCTCCACTCACCCACACCCCTTGTTATTTTGCGGCTACTGTTCATCCACCGTCGACCTCCTCCAGCCTCCACCTGCGACTGTTCATCCACGGGCTCCTGTTCAACCACCCCTCAACGGGCTACTGTTCATCCTGCCCTCCATCGTCTACTGTTCATCCTGCCCTCCACGGGGTGGTCCTGTTCATCCAGCCCTCCACGGGGTCATGTTCATCCAGCCCCAACCGGCTCGATCGATCGGGGTCCTGTTCATCCAGAGGCAACACCATGGGGTCCTATTCATCCACCCCCACCGGGAACTGTTCATCCAACCCCCCCGCAACACTCACTATTCATCCAGAGGCAGCATCGATCGGCTTTAGTTAGCAGCAGTAGCGAAGGAACCGCTCGATCGGGTTCAGTTAACAGCCATCGATCGATCGCTCGGGTTCAGTAACGCGTAGCCTGCAGTGCAATCGCTCGGGTTCAGTTAGAGCCCAACGCCTCGCTCGGGTTCAGTTAGAGCCAACGCCTCGCACACACGCGCGTACGTGTACGAGAGAAACGCGCATCGCTCGGCCCCCGACCTCCCACCGTAACCGGGAACTCCGCGAAATTTTCCTCCCCCTCGCTTCTACCATGGTTTTTTCTGTCATCGACGGCCCAAAGAATGTCATGCAGCTGCGTCTCCGGCCCGCCCAGGACGAAAATCCCATTTTCTATCATGATTTTTTGTCATAGAAGTAGGAGCCCACCACATCTATGATGATACCGGGTTTGTCACAATTATCGTCATAGAAGTGTCATATGTATGACAGAAATTTTTTTCGTTCGGCCCAAAATGTCACGGATGTGTCTTTTTTTGTAGTGCACCTATGTCCGACCTCCGGATGCAGATGATTTAAGTCATATAAGTCAACAGCCCGGAGAGTCAGCCCGAAAGCTTTGGAACAAATTCCTCACTAAGAAGAATCAAATTTTCGACTGCCTGGACGCCGAAGCCTTAGCGGCTTTCAAACACAGTGTCCGGGATGAATGGCTCGCCAGACACCTTGGCCAGGAAAAACCGAGGACAATGGCAGTCCTAACAAGCCTTATGACCCGCTTTTGCGCGGGCGAAGATAGTTGGCTGGCCCGTAGCGGCACCAGTGACCCAGGCACATCAGAAGTCAAGGATGGCAATGGAAAACCACGACGCAATAAAAGAAAGCATCGAAACAATGAAGATAGCCCAGACAACACGGCGGTAAACGCCGGATTCAGGGGCTCTCAACCTGGTCAACGGAAAAAGGCATTCAAAGGTAGCAGAGATGGACCGTCCAACCTAAACAAGATTCTAGACAGATTATGTCAGATTCATGGCACCTCCGACAAACCGGCAAGTCACACCAACAGAGAATGCTGGGTCTTCAAGCAGGCCGGCAAGCTAAATGCTGAACACAAGGGGAGGGAGACACCAAGTGAAGACGAGGATGAGCCTCGTCAGCAAAACATTAGGAGACATAAAAAATTCCCACCAGAGGTCAAAACAGTGAACATGATTCACGTAACGAAGAGGAGGAGCAAACACGCACTCCGAGACATATGCGCCATGGAGCCCGTCACCCCCAAGTTCAACCCTTGGTCGGCCTACCCGATCACTTTTGATCGCAAGGATCACCTGACTAGTATCCGACATGGAGGATCGGCTGGCTTGGTACTAGACCCAATAATTGACAGATACCATCTCACCCGAGTCCTTATGGACGACGACAGTAGTCTTAATCTGATATATCAGGACACAGTCCTCAAAATGGGGATAGACCCGACAAGAATCAGCCAAAGCAATACTACCTTTAAAGGAGTAATACGAGGCCCAGAGGCCCGCTGCACGGGTTCTCTAGTACTAGAGGCTGTATTCGGTTCTCCCGACAACTTCCGAAGTGAAAAGTTAACCTTCAACATCACTCCATACTGAAGCGGCTATCAAGCACTACTTGGAAGAACGGCCTTCGCTTGTTTTAATGCAATACCGCATTATGCTTATCTTAAGCTTAAGATGCCTGGTACACGTGGCATCATCATAGTTAGCGGAAACATAGAGCGTTCCTTACATGCGGAAGAATGTGTGGCGGCTTTAGCAGCCGAACACTGAACGACCTCTCCAACCAGAATAAATGATTGGTCATCAAGACCGCGGACACGGCTAGACGAGTCCGGCGCACCAGTAGCTGTAACAGCTCAGATAAACCTAAGACTGGGTCGATGGATGTACCCCCACAGGTTGTGCTAGGGGCTTCCCACATGTAAAAAGGACTATAGTTCGGCTCGACCATATTTAGATTGAATTTTAATGGTTTATTAAGAATAATCAATTTTTCGCACGAAAACTTTCTCCTGGGCTTTTCTCTCTTACAGATGATCATCGTGCTACACCCTTCCAGGATACGGCACAACGGAGACACAGTCGCAGACGTGCAGCAGGGCCCCGTTCAAAGGTTTCTTTTTAGATTAAGACCCTGTGTGAACCTTTTTTATTGTCTCTTGTTGATTCACACCCTCTGGATACTCAACATAACCAAGAGGGATGCTGGCGTTATTGGCATTTCGTCACGTCAGACTAATTCATGTACCTGGAAATTCAGGGCTTATTATCGAGGGTGTTACTCAGCCCAGTATACGTTGTAAAGACCGAATACCTTCGGGAGTGTTCGGTGTCGCGAGTTTGGCCTTATATGCATCAGCTCCGATTCATGTCTTTGGTCAATAGTTGGGTTTGCCCGGCTCCCGTGTTTTGCTACCTTACGTTCCGCTCTATCGGCTAAGGTGGAACCGGGAGAACTACTACGATTGTGCCCTAGTTCGTCTGGATGAGCACCTCAGTAGAGAAAGCCGAAAACTAACTGTCATGATAAAGCGCGAGACTGGTCAACCACTCGAGGACTCAGCAGAATCTTCGCGATTCCTCCACATTAACGAAGGACCGGTTTCCCGGTCATGTATGTACGCGCACCGTATTCGGATAAGGGCGGAAGTACCAGGGGCTATATAGTAGCCCCACTGTCAAACTCCTATGGCTAAGTGAAAGTGTTAAAGCAATATAGTCCGATTGCCTTGTTCGCCACGCTATCACCTCCTTAATGGACCAAGACGTTGGATCAAGTGGGAATACACGCTTTTTCGAACACCCCCGCATTATATGCGTGGGGGCTGAAGCCGACGACTGCAAACTTTCAGGTTATATACATACATAAACGGCCGCACAGGAGGCATCACAATACTTTCAGGCAAAAGTATAAACATAGCCTTTATAATCCAAATAGCATTGTTTTTACAATTGGGATACATGTCACTCGAACATGATACTCTTCGAGCACTAAGCCTCTATTAAACGAGCGCCTTCTAGGACTTCTTCAAAATAGTGCTCGACCGAGACCTGGCCTACGGCCAGACCCTGGGTTGCAATAGCGGTGGCATCCATCTCTGCCCAATATGTCTTAACACGGGCAAGAGCCATCCGCGCACCCTCTATGCACATCGACCTCTTTACAGCGTCGATATGCGGCACAACACCAAGGAATCGTTGCACTAAACCAAAATAACTATTCGGCCTTGGTCCTTCGGCGAAAGATGATCCACGACAGACCTCATGGCAAGCCCGGACAACCTATGAAGCTCAGCCCACTCGGCGATTTTTTCATTTAACAGCAGCAGACACGTTGGAGCACTGAAGTGCGACCAGAACAACTTTTCCACTTTGTGATCTTTGAAAAACTCAGTCGCATCAGCAGCACTCATTGCCAAGTCCAAGTACGCGTCTGCAGCACTCCATAATTGATCCAGAGGGGCATACTTCGGATCTCCAAACTTTGTCCGCAACAAATAGGGCTTCCCAGCCGTGATATCTCCGGCTTGATGAAGCTCCTCCTTCGCCGCTCTGATTTTAGAGCGGGTTTCCTTGGCTGCTACCATTGCTTTCTTTAGGTCCGCCGTTTTCGCTGGGCTTTCCTTTTCAAGAAGCTCATACCGAGCGGCGGCATCCTTCAGCTCAGGAGCCATCTTGGCTACTTTATCTTCGCTCTGGCGATGAGCAGCCCGTTCGGCTCTTAACTCTTCGGCCGCCTTTAGGGCGGCCGCATAACTTCTCCTGGCTTGTTCCTTGGCTCGGGCAAGCTCTGCCCGAAGGGTCTCCACAGAGGCAGCTCCATCTGCAGTCACAGCATGTTATAGATACTAGCATCATGCTCCTCTTAATATCTATTGACCACCGGAGAATACATACCCTGTGCCTCATCAAGCCGCTTGTTCACAAGCACGATGTTGGCATCTGCCGTATCAAGCTGCCACCTTAGTTCAGCAAACTCACCAGTTCGGCCAGCCACCGGACCCTCAGCCGCCTACACATGTGAGCAGCATGATCATTACCTGGGACTATGATCCTCTGTTTGCCGCCTCTGCACAGCAACCAGAGTCTCAAGGGTTACTATCTGTATAGGGCACACCTAGCATGTGCGGTACCGTCAAAAAATATACATATTACTTCGCGTACCTCAAAGCCTTTTAGCAGGCTCATAAAAGCTTCATGCAACCCACTTTTGGTGGATGAAATCCTTTCAACCACCGTACCCATTAAAGTACGATGCGCCTCTGAGATAGCCGCTTGCTCCAGAAGACCCATCAGTGCGTCCGGTCGTGCACCGGACAGTCCCAGACTCTTTCTGTTGCTCCCCTTAGGAGCCGAATACTCCAGACTTTGGGTGGCCGAAGGGTTATCTTCCGGCCTTGGTGGATCAGGAGAAATCCTCCGTGACGACACCTCGGGGTCGTCCGCCTCATGAGGCGGGGAGACAGGGGGAGGCGTTTCACTCTCCATCATCTCCGGAAGAAGATCCCCCGAAGACGAACTCTGTCGAGAAGGGCTACGATCTGAACTACAAGACATACGTCTCAGTTATTGTCCTCAGAGATGAAGTAGAATATATTTATGAAAAGTACTCTGGTCCACTTACAGCTTGGTGGAGGGCTGATCCCCTTGCGGGCACTGTGCGGTAAGGATGCCCTCTGGGGCAGGGCCCCCTGGCGAATATTTCTTCCCTCGTTTGGAAACCCTCGTTTCCAAGTCTTCAGAGGTGGTCCTCTTCTTTTCTTGGGGAGAGGGAATTTGAGATTCTTCTCCCCGTTTATCCTCCTTAGTGGAGACACTAATTCCCCCGGTTTGGATGAGTAATGCGCGAGGCCCGCTTTCAGCTTCTTTATTCCTCCCTTTATCTTCCCCTAATGGCACTTGATAAGGTGCGAGCTCAAGCATCCTGGCTAGTACAGGATCCGGTGAGCCTTTGGGAAGGGGGGCCGAACACCTGATCATCTTCGCCTTTCTTATCCAGTCCTGGCCAAGAGCAATTTTTTCAGAATGATGTTATGACAAATAAAAAGACGGCGTGTTCGGCTGCAGAATTACTTACGTGGGTATCTGGACGATTGCAGTTTAGATCCGCATCCTCGGTGGTGTCCGGACACTTTATTCGTGATCCGAAGAACAATCCATACATCCCTTTGAGCGTCACGCCGAAGAATTGCCGAATAGTTCGCGGTCCTTCCGGGTTGAACTCCCACATAAGGAGAGGTCGACGTTGGCATGGCAGGACCCGACGAACTAGCATGACTAGCATTACCTTGACAAGGCTGACATCTCTCTTGAGGAGATCTCGGATGCGACTCTGCAATGTCGGCACGTCATTAACTGGCACCCAGTCCAGCCCGTTGTTGACCCATAACGCCAGTTGTGGCGGGGGGCACGAACGGAAAGCGGTGGCAGCTACCCACTTAGTACTTCGGGGAGCTGTGATGTAAAACCACTCCCGCTACCATAAGTCAGACATCTCCGGGAAGGAACCCTTTGGCCATGGAGCATCGACGCCTTTACTTATTATGACGCCTCCGCATTCTGCGTGTCACCCATCGATCATCTTCGGTTTCACATTGAAGGTATTAAGCCATAAGCCGAAGTGCGGGGTGATGCGGAGGAAGGCCTCACACACGACGATAAACGACGAGATGTGAAGGATGGAATCTGGAGCTAGATCATGGAAGTCGAGCCCGTAATAGAACATAAGCCCTCTAACAAAGGGATCAAGACTGAAGCCTAGCCCTCGGAGGAAGTGGGAAACAAATATGACACTCTTGTTGGGTTCGGGAGTGGGGATGACCTGCCCTTGAGCAGGCAGCCTGTGCGAAATTTCGGAGGGCAGATACCTGGCTTCTCTTAGCTTCTTGATGTCCTCCTCTGTGACAGAAGAGGCCATACACCGGCCTTGAAGGTTGGATCTGGACATGATTGAAGGTCTGAAGCGCTTAGCCTGAGCCTTGTGTGTTGGAATTCGAGGTGGGGAAGGGAAGGATCAAGCGCGAGAAGAAAAGGACATGCCTTGGCCCCTTTATAAAGAGGATGAATATCAAGCGTCCTCCGCGTGGCTATTCAGAACTTGCCTAAAATCGAGGAGTCATACCAGCAGGCGCGATTGGGTTACCCGCACCCATATTGATGAGAATCCCGTGATAAGGGGACACGATCTCTGCTTCGACAAGATGTGCCAAGAAAACCGCCTCGCAATATGTGCAGTAGCTGGTTGAGAAAAACGGTTTGAATAATGACCGGGCCATGGCGTGATGTCACGTTATGAAAAGTTGTCAGCAGATTAGATTTGTGGAAATATTATACTCTCTACGGTGGTATGTGGAATTTGTTTTGCAGAGCCAGACACTATCCTTGTGTTCAAAATCTTCTATGGAGTATTCGGAAGAGGAACCCGCCTTGCAATGCCGAAGACAATCTGCGCGCCGGACTAATCGTCATTGAAGCCTGGTTCAGGGGCTACTGAGGGAGTCCTGGATTAGGGGGTCCTCGGACTGCCGGACTATATACTTTGGCCATTCTGTTGGACTATGAAGATACAAGATTGAAGACTTCGTCCCGTGTCCGTGTGGGACTCTCCTTTGCATGGAAGGCAAGCTTGGCAATTCAGATATGTAGATCTCCTCCCTTGTAACCGACTCTGTGTAACCCTAGCCCCCTCCGTGTCTATATAAGCCGAAGGGTTTAGTCCGTACGACAAGAAGAATCATAATCATAGGCTAGCTTCTAGGGTTTAGCCTCTACGATCTCGTGGTAGATCAACTCTTGTAATACTCATATCATCAAGATCAATCGAACAGGAAGTAGGGTATTACCTCCATCGAGAGGGCCCGAACCTGGGTAAACATTGTGTCCCCCACCTCCTGTTACCATCCGCCTTAAACACACAGTTTGGGACCCCCTACCTGAGATCCGCCGGTTTTGACACCGACACCCTTCTTAGGCGTTTCTGCCTCCGGGTGTGCCGAAGCCGCCCTCTTCTTCTTCCTCTCCTTAGGGGGAGGATTGTTTTCCTCCTCCTCCTCCTATTCCTCGCCGTTGTCCTTAGGGATGGAGGAATGAGCTTCGTCGTCTTTGGGCGTCACGTCCGAAGTACCGTTGCGACGGGGGCCACTCTTGGCCCCCTTGGCCTTCTTCTCCGGCGCCTTATAAGGCGCCGGTACCAGCATCTTCACCAGACGCGGGATGACCGGTTCTTCAGGCAGCAGAGTCGAACACTGGATCCGCTTCTCCCTCTCCATCCAGTCCTGAAAAAGCAACAATAAAATCTCAGGCATCATCCTTGAAACAAACAAGTAAAGAATGCATGAAAAGAGACATACCTTGCTAGCAAGGTGTTTAGCGCTATGCCCGCGATCTGAATCTGCGGCCGGCGGTTTCTCATTGCCCTTAAAGAGCAACTTCCATGCACCTTCGTGAGTAGTCTCGAAGAGCCTCACCAGGGTCTGGTGCTTATTCGGGTTGAACTCCCACAGAGGATGGCTTCGGCGCTGGCATGGAAGGATCCGGCGAACTAGCATCACCTAGATCACATCAACGAGCTTGGCGTTCTTGGTTACCATGCTTTGAACGCGTGTCTGCAGCGCTATCACCTCGTCAGGGGAACCCCAATCCGGACTCTTCTCGACCCAGGAGGTGAGTCGCATGGGAGCACCGGAGCGGAATTCAGTAGCTGCGGCCCAGGTGGTGCCGCGAGGTTCTGTAATGTAGAACCATTGCTTCTGCCACTCCTTTACTGTGTCCACAAAATTGCCTTTGGGCCAGGAGACGTTGGACAGCTTGCTCATCATGGCTCCTCCGCACTCCGCATGCTGGCCATCCACCACCTTCAGCTTCATGTTAAAAACTTTGAGCCATAGCCCGAAATGGGGTTGGATGCGGAGGAAGGCCTCACACACGATGATAAACACCGAGATTTTGAGGAAGGAATTTGGGGACAGATCATGGAAATCTATCCCGTAATAATACATCAGCCCGCGGACGAAAGGGTGGAGTGAAAACCCTAGCCCGCAGAAGAAATGGGGGATGAACACTACCCTCTCGATGGGCTTCGGCGTGGGGATGACTTATCCCTCGGTCGGCAGGCGGTGAGTGATCTCCTTCGCCAAGTATCCGGCCACCCGAAGCTCCGTAATGTTCTCATCCTTGACGGAGGAGACCATCCACTTGCCCTGACCTCCGGATCCAGACATGGTTGCTTGAGTGGAAAGGAGATGAGAACTTGGGCGTTGGAGCTCGAGATTGGAAAGGCGGACACAGAGAGAAGGCGTGAGAGAGGAAGAGGGAATCCTTATCCCCTTATAAAGGCAACGCATATTAAACGCCTCCTCAGTCGCCTTAAAATTCGCCTATTCCCAAGGGCTGTATAAACGGCACGGTTGGGTTACCCATGCCTGCATTGATGAGAATCCCGTAATAAGGGGACACGATCTCTGCTTCGACAAGACGTGCCAATGGTAACCACGTCTCGAAACATGGAGTGGCAGACGAAAAACGATTCGAAATTATGACTGGACAGACGTGAGGTCATCAGTAGATTAGACTCATGTAAAAATATATATTCTCTCTGCGGTTATGTATGGTGTGTGTGACATGTCTGGATACTATCATCGCATCCGAAGACTATCTTGAAGTTCGGATAGAAGGGAACCCGCCTTGCAATGCCGAAGACAATCTGCGCGCCGGACTCCTTGTCATTGAAGCCAGGTTCAGGGGCTACTGAGGGAGTCCTAGACTAAGGGGTCCTCAGGCGTCCGACCTGTTATCCATGGGCTGGACTGATGGGCTGTGAAGACATGAAGGACGAAGACTGTACCTGTGTCCGGATTGGACTCTCCTTGGCGTGGAAGGCAAGCTTGGCGACCGACTATGAAGATTCCTTCATATGTAACCGACTCTATGTAAACCCTAGATCCCCCCGGTGTCTATATAAACCGGAGGGGTTAGCCCAGAAAGGGTATATTCATTACCATAGTCATATAGGTTAGACTTCTAGGGTTTAGCCATTACGATCTCGTGGTAGATCAACTCTTGTAACACTCATATTCATCAAGATCAATCAAGCAGGACGTAGGGTATTACCATCAATCCTAGACGCACAGTTCGGGACCCCCTACCCGAGATCCACCGGTTTTGACATCGACAAGCGCCTCAATACCAATCGAGATATACTATTTACTTACAACTTCGAGTGAGTCACACTGCTTGTACTACAAATTATGTTTTTGCTTACTAGCTAGATGTTAATAAGTGTATAGGGTTTAGGGTTAGTTGATGAGTGTTATGCACATGCCCGCCTAATTTATACATGCAAACGTATGCGCATGCAGATTCCACTGGATCTTGTTAATCATTAAAATTGATGAAGGAAAAGTTGAAGTACTGGACTCACTGCTTAAAGAACCTAAAGACTACTCAATCATGAAGAGGACAATCAACAGGTAATTTCAATCATTATTGAACTATATTCCGCCTCTTTAGTTCGTCATTTCCTGATATCAACTAATTAATAACTCCTTTATTCATTTTCTTTGTCAGCGGGTCGAGCTTGGCAAAAGTTCATCAAAGCGGTTCCAGGCCCGTTCAAAGAAAAGCTGCATTGGTTTCGACCCAAGGTAAGTAATTTTAAGTACTACTAGCTAGCTACCATCTCTTTAATTCTAGTTTCAATACCATTAATTATCATGCTTGATTAATTAGTATATGATTGAATTCTATTCTCATAAAGGCCATGAAGTAGGCGCCGGGGACTGATTTATGTGCATACTACGTTTGCGAAAACATTTGCATGATGGCGTCCGAAAGGACCAGAAATGCTAGACAACGATGGGTACGTTTGCCAGAACACTATTCACAATTTTTACATCATTATCGATATCTAATCACACAACTAATACATGCATATTGATCTCCTTCTTAAAAGTTCTCTGAGGTGCGGGAGAAGCTCCTACCAATGGAGTGCGTACGGGCAATTGGAGAGGAAATAGCGGGATTTTTGCTCGACCAGGTCATAGATCCCAAAGGAGAATACCATTACCCGCTACCGCAGTAATGCCTCCACGTAGGAGAAATTGTATATATATATATACATGTGTATGTGTGAATGGTGGTGCGAGACATTCGATGATATATATATATATATATATGATCGGTTCTATGAGAAATTCTATTTATATATATGCATAACGTGTACAATATGTAGTATCGTAAAATACCAGCAAATGAAAAGCAATTAAATGGAAAACACAAAATTAAAGGAAAAAGAAATCATGAACCCCAACCCCCCCAAAACTTCTAGTACCGGTTGGTGTTACGAACCGGTACTAAAGGTCTCCCCACCCCCGGCGCTGGCTCGTGCCACGTGGTGGCCCTTTAGCGGCGGTTCGTGCTGAACCAGTACTACGGGGGAGGGGGGACCTTTAGTCCCCACCCTTTAGTGCCAGTTGCAGAACCGGCACTAAAGGGCCTTATGAACCGGTCGTATAGCCTGGTTCTGCACTAGTGTGAAGTTACCGGCGCAGAGCTTCACCTAAGCACTACGGCGATATGACCGAGGTGTGTAACAGTGGAGGGGGGCACCGCACACAGCTTAGAGATTGTCTGTTGTGTTATTGGGGTGCCCCTCGCCACGTATATAAAGGAGGGAGGGAGAGAGGAGGCCGACCAGGTTGGGCGCGCCAGGGGGGAGTCCTACTTGGACTCCAAGTCGAAGTAGGATTCGCCCCCCTTTCATTTCTTCCACCGGAGGGAAAGGGAAGGGAGAGAGAGGGGGAAGGAAAGAGGGGGGGTCGGCCCCCTCCCCTAGTCCAATTTGGTTTGGGCAAGGGGAGGGTGTGCCCTCTCTTGTGGCCCTTTCTCCTCTCCTCCAATAAGGCCCACTGGTCCCAATACTTCTCCCGGGGGGTTCCGGTAACCTCCCGGTACTCCGAAAAAAATGCCCGAATCACTCGGAACCATTCTGAGTCCCAATGCAACCTTCCAATATATGAATCTTTATGTCTTGACCATTTTGAGACTCCTCGTCATGTCCGTGATCTCATCCGAGACTCCGAACAAACTTTGTTCATCAAATCACATAACTCATAATACAAATCGTCATCGAACATTAAGCGTGCGGACCCTACGGGT
This sequence comes from Triticum aestivum, assembly GCF_018294505.1. NCBI lineage: Eukaryota > Viridiplantae > Streptophyta > Magnoliopsida > Poales > Poaceae > Triticum > Triticum aestivum. The sequence continues at coordinate 188,963,663 of NC_057812.1, read as the reverse complement.
TCGAGAACTATGTAGACATGACAGAGACACATCTCCGGTCAATAACCAATAGCGAAACCTGGATACTCATATTGGTTCCTACATATTGTACAAAGATCTTTACCGGTCAAAACGCATAACAACATATGTTGTTCCCTTTGTCATCGGTATGTTACTTGCCCGAGATTCCATCGTCGGTATCATCATACCTAGTTCAATCTCGTCACTGGCAAGTCTCTTTACTCGTTCCGTAATGCATCATCCCGTGACTAACTCATTAGTCACATTGCTTGCAAGGCTTATAGTGTCAATGGGTCTGTCACATTCAGAGCCATATATATTTTGCAAATTTTCTATGTCTACAATGCTCTGCATGGAGCTACTCTAGCTAATTGCTCCCACTTTCAAAATGTATCCAGATTGAGACTCAGAGTCATCCGGATTGATGTAAAAGCTTGCATCGGCATTATTCTTTGCGACAAACTCTTTATCACCTCCATAACCGAGAAATATCTCCTTAGTCTTCTAAGGATAATTTTGACTATTGTCAAGTGATCCACTCCTGGATCAATATCGTACCCCCTTGCCAAACTCATGCTAAGGTACACAATAGGTTTGATACATAGCATAGCATACTTTATAGAACCTATGGTTGAGGCATAGGGAATGACTTTCATTCTCTTTCTATTTTCTGCCGTGGTCGGGTTTTGAGTCTTACTCAACTTCACACCTTGCAATACAGGCAAGAACTCCTTCTTTGGCTGTTCTATTTTGAACTACTTGAAAAATCTTGTCAAGGTATTTATTCATTGAAAAATCTTATCAAGCATCTTGATCTATCTCTATAGATCTTGATGCCCAATATGTAAGCAGCTTCACCGAGGTCTTTCTTTGAAAAACTCGTTTCAAACACTCCTTTATGCTTTACAAAAAATTATACATCATTTCCGATCAACAATATGTCATTCACATATACTTATCAGAAAGGCTGTAGTGCTCCCACTCACTTTCTTGTAAATACAGGCTTCACCACAAGTCTGTATAAAACTATATGCTTTGATCAATTTATCAAAGCATATATTCCAACTCCGAGATGCTTGCACCAGTCCATAGATGGATCGCTGGAGCTTGCACATTTTGTTAGCACCTTTACGATTGACAAAACCTTCTGGTTGTATCATATACAACTCTTCTTTAGTAAATCCATTAAGGAATGCAGTTTTGATATCCATTTGCCAAATTTCATAAAATGTGGCAATTGCTAACATGATTCGGGCAGACTTTAAGCATAGATATGAGTGAGAAACTCTCATCGTAGTCAACACCTTGAACTTGTCAAAAACCTTTTTGCGACAATTCGAGCTTTGTAGATAGTAACACTACTACCAGCGTCCGTCTTCCTCTTGAAGATCTATTTAATCTCAATGGCTTGCCAATCATCCGGCAAGTCAATCAAAGTCCATACTTTGTTTTGATACATGGATCTCATCTCAAATTTCATGGCCTTAAGCCATTCGTGGAATCTGGGCTCATCGTCGCTTCCTCATAGTTTGTAGGTTTGTCATGGTCTAGTAACATGACTTTCAGAAAGGAGTACCATACCACTCTGGTGCGGACTATACTCTGGTTGACCTAGGAGGTTCGGTAGTAACTTGATCTGAAGTTTCATGATCATCATCATTAGCTTCCTCATTAATTGGTGTCAAAATCACTAGAACTGATTTATGTGATGAACTACTTTCCAGTTCGGGAGAAGGTACAACTACCTCATCAAGTTCTACTTTCCTCCCACTCACTTCTTTCGAGAGAAACTCCTTCTCTAGAAAGGATCCACTCTTAGCAAGAAAGATCTTGCCTTCGGATCTGTGATAGAAGGTGTACCCAACAGTTTCTTTTGGGTAGCCTATGAAGACGCACTTCTCCGATTTGGGTTTGAGCTTATCAGGCTGAAACTTTTTCACATAAGCATCGCAACCCCAAACTTTAAGAAACGACAGCTTAGGTTTCTTGCTAAACCACAGTTCATACAGTGTCGTCTCAATGGATTTTTAGATGGTGCCCTATTTAACATGAATGTAGGTGTCTCTAATGCATAACCCCAAAACAATAGTGGTAAATTGGTAAGAGACATCATAGATCATACCGTATCTAATAAAGTATGGTTACGACATTCGGACACACCATTACGCTGTGGTGTTCCAGGTGGCATGAGTTGCGAGACTATTCCACATTGTTTCAAATGAAAGCCAAACTCGTAACTGATACGTCTCCAACGTATCTATAATTTTTTATTGTTCCATGCTATTATATTATCTGTTTTGGATGTTTAATGGGCTTTAATATACCTTTTTATATTATTTTTGGGACTAACCTACTAACCAAAGGCCCAGTGCAAATTGCTATTTTTTTGCTTATTTCAGTGTTTCACAGAAAAAGAATATCAAACGGAATCCAAATGGAATGAAACCTTTGGGAGAGTTATTTTTGGAACAAACGCAATCCAGGAGACTTGGAGTGGACGTCAAGGAAGAAACGAGGCGGCCACGAGGTAGAAGGGCGCGCCCAGGGGGTAGGCGCGCCCCCCACCCTCATGGGCCCCTCATGGCTCCGCTGACCTACTTCTTTCGCCTATATATACTCATATACCCCGAAAACATCCGAGAGCACCAGAAAGCCTATTTCCACCACCGCAACCTTCTGTACCCGTGAGATCCCATCTTGGGGCCTTTTACGGCGCTCCGCCAGAGGGGGAATCAATCATGGAGGGCTTCTACATCAACACCATAGCGTCTCCGATGATGTGTGAGTAGTTTACCACAGACCTTCGGATCCATAGTTATTAGCTAGATGTCTTCTTCTCTCTCTTTGGATATCAATACAAAGTTCTCGTCGATTCTCTTGGAGGTCTATTCGATGTAATTCTTTTTGCGGTGTGTTTGTCGAGATCCGATGAATTGTGGTTTTATAATCAAGATTGTCTATGAACAATATTTGATTCTTCTCTGAATTATTTTATGCATGATTTAATATCTTTGCAAGTCTCTTTGAATTATCAGTTTGGTTTGGCCTACTAGATTGATCTTTCTTGCAATGGGAGAAGTGCTTAGCTTTGGGTTCAATGTTGCGGTGTCCTTTCCCAGTGACAGCAGGGGCAGCAAGGCACGTATTGTATTGTTGCCATCGAGGATAAAAAGATGGGGTTTATATCATATTGCTTGAGTTTATCCCTCTACATCATGTCATCTTGCCTAATGCGTTACTCTGTTCTTATGAACTTAATACTCTAGATGCATGCTGGATAGCGGTTGATGTGTGGAGTAATAGTAGTAGATGCAGAATCGTTTTTGTCTACTTGTCGCGGACGTGATGCCTATGTACATGATCATGCCTAGATATTCTCATAACTATGCACTTTTCAATCAATTTCTCAATAGTAATTTGTTCACCCACCGAGAATTTGCTATCGTGAGAGAAGCCACTAGTGAAACCTATGGCCCCTGGGTCTATTTTCCTATAAACTTGCTATTTCTCTCGTTGTTTATTTTGCAATCTTTATTTTCCAATCTATAGAATAAAAATACCAAAAATATTTATCTTATTATCTCTACCAGATCTTACTTTCGTAAGTGACCGTGAAGGGATTGACAACCCCTTTATCGCGTTGGTTGCGAGGTTCTTGTTTGTTTGTGTTGGTACTAGGGACTTGCGTGTTACCTCCTACTGGATTGATACATTGGTTCTCAAAAACCGAGGGAAATACTTATGCTACTTTGCTGCATCACCCTTTCCTCTTCAAGGAAAAACCAACGCATGCTCAAGAGGTAGCAAGAAGGATTTCTGGCATCGTTGTCGGGGAGGTTGCACCAAGTCAAGTCAAGATTTGATCTCCCGTCAACAAGCCATTTCTGGCGCCGTTTCCGGGGAGATTTACGCCAAGTCAAGACATACCAAGTACCCATCACACACTCTTATCCCTCGCATTACATTATTTGACATTTGCCTCTTGTTTTCCTCTCCCCCACTTCTAAAAAGATTTTCGAAAACCTTTTCCTTTTCTTTGCCTTCTTCCCGTATGTATCTTTCTTTGTGTTTCCATGTGCCTTATATTTGCTTGCATCTTTTATTGCTAAAAATCTATTGATATGGATCCACTTAAAGTGTTCTACTTGGATCATCTTTGATCCTTATGCGCTCGTGCTGAAACCCCAACTAGCCTAGTTGATGGGAAATCTTTAGATGAGCATGCTCATTTTGTGCATCATCATTTGTCTAAAAAGGGGAAGCTCTTATGGTATCAAATAAATAGTTTGCTATGCTATGCTTGGAATCTTTGTAAAATTCACGACTTTACTTGTTTCTCTAAGAACTCTAAAAACACCTTCCCTACCTATGTGAGTTTAATAATAATGAAATCTTATCTTCTTATGGAAAGGGTGTTTATAGTTATTATCATATCGAACAAATTGAAGAATTTGTCGTTTTTAAGGGTGCTCATGAAGTTGCTTCTTTGATTGAAAAGTATGATATTACTCTCTACAAATCTGAAAATTCCGACATACTTAAATATTGCTATGAAAACTATGCTAACAATGCCTATGTTAAGGAATTTATTGAGAGAATGACCGTTGCTTTGGAAGATAATAATAATATGCATGAATCTATAGATAATTATGATTCCAGTGATTTTATTGAAATATCCCTTGATGAACATGATGCTTGCTATTCCTATAGCCATGATGCCAATATTTATGGACGTGAATTTGCTATAGTTCCTTATGTTAAACACGAGATTATTGCTATTGCACCCATACTTGATAGTTCCTTGAATAAAAAGCATGATTGCAATGATTTTACTATAAATTCTATTGATGTTAATTGTGCTAATAATATGCAAAACCCTAAGCTTGGGGATGCTAGTTTTGCTATGTCTACTACTTGTTGCAATGATCATGATTGGGGTGATTCTTCTTATGATCTTGAAATTTTATTTATTTAAGCACCATGATGAATATGAGATTGATAATAGTGTTTGCAATAATATTGAAAGTGGGTTTCGAAGAGTGTCAACATTAGATCCCACATATTTGGAGAATGTTCAATCTTATGGTATTTTGGATAAAAGTGGGTTTGGAGAGGTCGTGACTTTAGTTAATGATAATCTCACTATTTTGGAAGAGTGTCAACTTCGTATGCATGTGGATCGTGTTGAGAATATGTTATGTGATAGCTATTTTATTGAATTTGCCTATGATCCTACATGTAATTATTATGAGATAGGAAAATACGGTTGTAGAAATTTTCATGTTACTAAATTACCTCTCGTTATGTTGAGATTGTTATTGTTTCTTTCTCTTTCCTTGCATATGCTAGTTTTTGCTTGTCTTGATAATTTGTTTGATTATAAGATGCCTATGCATAGGAAGTATGTTAGACTTAGATGTGTTTTTCATGTGTTTCATGATTCTCTCTTTGTGCTTCAATTCTTGTCTTTCATGTGAGCATCATTGAAATTATCAATGCCTAGCTAGGGGCGTTAAACGATAGCGCTTGTTGGGAGGTAACCCAATTTTATTTTTATTTATTGTTTTTTGTTCCGGTTTAGTAATAAATAATTCATCTAGCTTATGTTTATATGTGGTTTTATGTTTTTAATTAGTGTTTGTGCCAAGTAGAACCTATGGGAAGACTTGGGGGAAGTGTTTGCGATCTCACTGTAGAAAACAGAAACTTTAGCGCTCACGATATTAGCTGACATTTTTTACTTGGGAGTTTGATTAGGTTGATTCCTTTTGCATATTATTCATAGACAAATTACTCACGTCCACCAATTTATTTCATAATTTTTGGGATTACATAAGTATTCGAAACCTACATATTACTACAGACTGTTCTGTTGTTGACAGATTCTGTTTTTCGCGTGTTGTTTGCTTATTTTGATGAATCTATGGCTAGTATCGGGGGGGGGGTATGAATCATAGATAAGTTGGAATACAGTAGGTTTAACACCAATATAAATAAATAATTAGTTCATTATAGGATTGATAAGACAATAGGTCCAGCAACTGATCATAGGGACCAATCGATGAAGATATCATCTTTCTTCAACACACACTACACAAGAATATCCCTTTGGAACGAACTAAGTCAGGCAAGCTTTTATCTTCCAACTCTCCAAGTTGTTGTCTAGCTTAACCAACCAGCTCAGGGATATCTAACACCGATTCTTGGAGAGAAGGTGGTTCACAAGAAACCAACTTGATCACGAGCTCAACACAGCGGTCAGGTGACAACCTGGTAATACTTCCGAGAAGATCTTCGGAAAATCACGAACCACCGGTATGTTACTAAGCTCGAGAAAAATCTTGCTTTCCAGGGCAAGACGATATGATCAAATAAGCAAGGATTGGCACTATCCTAACTCACTGATCGGAGAGTGCACCAGAAATAAGGACTAGGTAGCACAATCAACCTTAGGGTGACGATTCAATAATCAACACGCTAAGAATGAAATTATTATCCTTTAACTACCAAGCAACGAGGTTGCTGGGAGTATTGATTTCACACATCACAATTCATTTGTCGGTATTCCGGTTGCATCAACACGAGGGCCGAGGAATAACTAATGATGGTGAGAAGTATCACTGCGTCAAAATTCATGAGAGTTGGTGCAGTTCTCATGACAATTCTGACATAAAGGGGGTAATACTCCAAGGTAGAACAGAACCAAAAGCTGGATTGGCATTTTGATCTGCGGAGTACAATTGTTTTGACCCAATCCTAGATATGGATGAGGTACTGGAGTTTGTTTCTCCAAGTCATTCAGGACAGAATGGCTTGACGGACCACAAGGGTAATAGGCATCGATAAACGAACGCATGCATACTCTTGACTATCAATTGATAGACGAGGGTCAGAGGACAACTAAAGAGGGACAACTCAAAGGAACATACGATTTTCTGAGTTGTGGATGCATGGATTAGCATGTCGAACGAGTTCGACATATTTCTTCCGGACAATCCATGCGGAAAGGTAGAACTGGCAGAGTCACAATATAGCATGGAGAACTCATCGAGAGCACTCTTGTTATGATCTTTTGATCCAACAAACTACTGCCATAAGTGGTTCATAGTATTTGGAAGAAGGAAATACCACGGACCTCGAGGACTAATGCAAAGGTTACTAATAACCTAAAGGAACGAGCAAACACTATCAACATGAGTAAGTAGAGTGAATCTCGGGTTCAAGAACCCAGAAATAGAATGCCTACTAACTAAATGGCATCACGGGGTGCTTTCGATAATGACGGCCAGAATCACCACACTGGAAACACAGATCATGGCTAGACTACTAGATGATCCCCTAAGACACCTAGGGTCATAATACTAGCTCCAACATATATGTCAAGGCAATAAAGTACCTCAACTCACTGATTTGTGTGGTTAATCTGGCCCAAAGGAACATCGAAACGGGAGGAAGGAATTTGCAAATGCATCAGACTGTTTAGAGACCTGGGATGACTCGGACAACATAACGGCTGTAAATGCTCAGAAAAGATTTGAGACATTCACAAAGATGGTGGCATAACCACTCAGAAGCACAATATCAAGGTCTCGAGATCAATAATTAACATACAGAGGTAGAAACTGAATTGAGGCTTAATCCAACAATCTTATAAGTCTACGGATTAGTAACACGTGATCCTGATAGAAAGAAGAGATAGCCTAGTTCTTAATCCCCGTAGAAGAGAAGATGATGACTCAGATCAGAAGGCATGAGGTATAAGGAGTAAAAGAGCCTTACGTTCCATCCCACAATCAATTCCCTTATATAACTAAAGCATTTCTAGACTCAACTTCGACCAGTTTGGCTTGGTAATCCTACAGGCAGTCAAGCTCTGATACCAACGCTGTCAGGACCCCGACTCAATGCCACATCGATCTAGCATGTAACACCTCATATCACTTTACGGCCTCACGCACGGTATTCCCACGGGTGTCACCTTACCTTTGCCCGGGACCGTTTGCGCCTTTTGGCACACGTATATGATAGTGTCGCTAGCATCCATATGATAAGGAGCCCGGGCTGACATGGCTAGTCGTAAACCCAAAGTGGCACTAACTTACAGGGACAGGCATACATGACACAGCAACGAACGTGTCGGTCATCAGCGAGTGAATCCAGGCTGTAGCACTGGGCTAGCAGGACTCCGGTGAACCAGGCTGTAGCGGGCTAACAGGACTCCGGTATTCATCGCGTGACATTTCCCCGAAGGGACAGACACAGGAACGAAGAAGGACACATGCCGGCCAGCCTAAGTGTTCCGGAGCAGTAGCAAGCTACCATGGCTCAGTGGAAACACTAGGAGACATTTCCCGGTAAGAGAGGCTACTAAGGATAAACAACTAGATAGTCAGATCCCACACATACCAAGCATTTCAATAACATACACGCAATATGCTCGATATGTGCAAATACAACATGGCATCACAACATGACTCTACAACTCAAGTATTTATCAATAGGCTCCGAGGAGCGAGATATTACAAACATGGGTCTCATGACCCAACAATCAGAGCATACAAGTCAAAGCACAAGCGAAAGCTTAACATGTCTGAGTACAGACATCTAGAAATGAAAAAGGCTGAGAAGCCTGACTATCTACCAGATCCTGCCGAGGGCACAAGATCGTAGCTGAGGTAACAAGCTAAACGTCGAAGTCCACGTGGAACTACTAGTGAGACTGAAGTCTCTCTGCAAAAACATAAATTAAGCAACGTGAGTACAAATGTACCCAGCAAGACTTACATCAGATCTAACTACATATGCATCATTATCAACAAGGGGATGGTGGAGTTTAACTGCAGCAAGCCAGCTTTGACTCGGTGGCTAACCTGAACTACGACTGCAAGTAACTCTTTTGAGGTGGCGCACACGAGTCCACATATTCACCATATCAAATACACCACTATGGATCCGCTCCCGTCTCCCTACGAGAACGCCATCCACAGCACTCACGCTTATCTTGCGTATTTTAGAGTATCCACTTTCACTTGTCTATGAACTATGCAAGGGGTCCAAGTTTCCATATCCGAGGAATCCGGCTATTCGAATAGATGATGTTAACCCTGCAGGGGTGTACTTCTTCACACACGCTTTCGCCACTTATCGCCCTGTACACGTCATGTACCTCGGCAACCTTCAAGCGGAAGCCGGGCGAGGGAGTCGGCCACGACCTGACTAACCGAACAAGTCTCTAGTCCAGGTTTATCGCCTATTCGGGTTCCATCCGCAAGGAGATCCGGCCGGGGTGTCGCTCACGGCCCCAAATGATGTGTGCAGGGTTCCCAAGCCCACCTCGACGGGTGGATGTACGCTTGGTACACTGTGCCACTGTGCCTAGTCTGTCCCAAGCCCACCTGTACCGGGTGCCACTTGGTAGACTACTAACACTACCTACAAACACCAGAAACTAGTTGCAACTCCTGGACAGAGATCATGTTGATTAATAAGTCGAGAGAGCTTGGAGCGCCCGGAGCCCAATGTGTGGTAGTAACTGATCATGGATCACAAAACACAGAACTCAGTTCCTGAGGACGGCTGCAATGAGACAACCCACCATGTACTCCTACATGGCCTCTCACCGCTACCTTTACCAAATCGTGTTCACACACTTAGCTCACACACAGTAGGACATGTTCACACGCCTCTGATTCATCCCCGATGAATCAGACCTGACTCAACTCTAAGCAGTAGCAGGCATGACAAACAAGCATGAATGAGTAGTCACAACAGGGCTCAAACAACTCCTACTCATGCTAGTGGGTTTCATCTATTTACTGTGGCAATGACAGGTCATGCAAAGGATAAAGGGGTTCAGCTACCACAGCAAGTAACAAATATGTCGTTGTTGTCCTAATGCAGTAAAAGAGAGCAGGAGCGAGAGAGTGGGATTTTATCGGAATGAACAAGGGGGTTTTGCTTGCCTGGCACTTCTGAAGATAACATTGAGTCTTCATCGATGTCAACGATCACATCATCGGTACAGCGTCTACCGAGGGGAACAACACCGGCAAACACAGAAGAAACACGATCAATGCAATGCACAATATGATGCATGCTATGACATGGCAATATGAATGTGTTTTGGGCTAATGCACTTGGCTATGATTTAAATGAAGTTGGTTTGAATACATGATTCAAATTCCAACTCCATATATGATTATTTAAATGCCCTTTATTTGTTTTGTCCAAAACAGAGGACAAACATTGTTCAAACATGCATGAAAATGGTACAGATGGATTCCTTGAATTTTTCTGATAATTTTTCATATATAATTTATTTAATTTGGAGTTACGGTTGAATTTCTATGAATTTTAGAAGTTTATACAATTTTCTGGATTTTCTGATTTATTTTAAATCCAGAAAATCATTTAATGCGTCAGCATGACATCACCTTGACGTCATCAGGTCAACAGGGCAGGTTCAGGTCAAACCTGACCTGTGGGGTCCACTGGTCAGTGACTGGGGCTGATTAGTGTCGCTGACATGTGGGCCCAGTCAACAGCCACATCAGCTTAGTCAAAGCTGACGCGTGGGCCCACTGATATTAGTTAAAACTAAACAGAAACTAATCTACGATTAATTAGACGGCGGGGCCCAGCTATCAGTGTCACAGGGGTTAATTAGAAGGGTCATTAGCCCCTAACGACGGCGCCACGTCAGCACGTCGGAGACCAGCCGACGGCGACCACAGAACACGGCGGGGGCACGCCGGACTTGCGCTAGGGCGTCGGATTGGCGCGCTGAGGGCACCAGGGCATAGCCCTCGCTCTTGCGCATCCAGAGAGCCAAATGGGAGGGGTTGGGGTGGTTCGAGCTCGCCGGAGTCGAGGTCGTGGCGGCGGCCGGTGTTCGGGAGCAGCCGAGTATGGTGCTAGAGGGCACGGGAGGCGGAGCTACTGGTAGCTGCAGGTTCGTGGAGGCGCGCTGAGCACACTGGTGTACTCGGGTGGGAGCTCCAGTGGCTGCAGTGACGGCGGCGACGAGGTCAGCGGCGGCCGGAGTTCGGCCGCGACGGAGCTATGGCCTAGAGCTCGCAAACGCGAGGGGAAAGAGAGGGGTTCTGCACGGAAGCTCACAGCGAGGTCGATGAGCAGCTCGGTGGTCTCGGGGAGGCGTCGGAGGCAGCGAATCGACAAGCGGCATCCGGCGGCCGTGCATGAAGAAGACGGCTCGATGACAGCGATGCAGGGTGTCCGAGGTCGCTTGACTCGGCGGAGAGGATGAGGGCGAGGTAGCCGAGCTGCTGGGCACACCGAGGGGTCGAGGGGGAGGCTCTGGGTGCGGCAACGGCGAGCGGAGGCGATGATCTCTGCTCGGGCTGCGCGCGAGAGAGAGCAGAGGAAGGGGAAGGGGGTGAGAGCGCGGGAGAGTGAGGGAGAGAGGCAGGGAGGTGCGTGGCGCCATCTAGACGCGTCGGGGAGAAGGCGGCAAGCAGGACGTGGCCGGGGCGGCGTCGGCGCTCGCCATGCCTCGCCTCTGTCCTTCTGGCGAGGGAGGAAGACGACAGGGGGGAGAGCGGCGGTGGGCTGGGCCATGCTGGGCCGGTTGGGGGGGCCAGGTAAGTGGCTGGGCTGCTGGTGGGCTACCAGGTAAGTCTTCTGCTCTTTTTTTATTTCTGTTTTGTTTTATATTTTGTTCTGTGTTGTTTTAGTTTAGTAAAATACTAAACCCTTTAATAAAAATCCTGAAAACAGTTATGTGGCTAGAACTAAAATATACCAACCCACATAAAATGTTCTAGTATTATTGGACATATATTATTTATATATCAAATATATATCCAATGCAAATAGTAATTGAATTAATTCAGAGGCCCCAAAATAAATGTTTCAGTCACTCCAAAAATATTGGTTTGCATTTAATTCTTGCCAATATTTTTCAAAGCTGAAAAGGAACATTTTCTTGGATTTCTTTGAGAAGATTTTAATGTTGATCATTTTTAGAAGGTTTCTGAGGCTTTGAAAATTCCCCAATTCAAATTGCATTTGAATTTAAACATGATGCACACATGAGGGTCTAGCCTAGTGCATAACAGGACCAGGGATGTGACAACTCACCCCCACTAAACAAAAATCTCGTCCCAAGATTCAAGCGTAGGGTAAGGTGAAGGGGGAACGCAAACTAGCCCAATCTTCATGATCCAGATGTCCTTCTCGAGGATGCTAATTCAGTGCTCCGATTGATCTTGACGTCTTTGCTCTTGAGATCTTCACTCGACACAACAACAGAAAGAAGGGGGAAAACCCTATAGAATTTAATCGTCTTTGAAGATCGAGCAACTCAAGATCAGTTCATGGAGAGACGTAGGAACAACTCTTGAGTTGAGACACGAAGCATACATCTAAGGAAAAGGAGTGAGACAGATGACGAGGGCTCACTAGGTAGACAACAATTCCACACCTAAGAGGGTGGTGAGCGGTTGTCAACGTAGCGAGGAGTTGAGTTGCCATGATACCACAACGAGGCACCTTAGGGATGGTGACTCGTAGATATATCCCCTTAAGTGGCAAAAAGAATTACCTTTGATATAGAGATCATTGAGACTCTCTATATCAGCCTAGGGCAAATCACAATCGATCATTTGGAGGAGTTCGGTGGAATGACATTCCCGGGCCAGAATGGATGATGTGGATTACCTTGTTGAAGACAACGTAATGGATGAATTTGCTTACCACCGAAAATGGATGAGACCCATGGTAGAATGGCACATTGGCGGTGCAAGCTGGGAACAAAATGCAAATGCTAGGAATGATTCTGGTAACTAGGGAAGAACCCAACAATAGAGAGTGAATTCACTGTTTGAGAAGTTATAGAATAACCGAGGAAACTGAGAGCAAACCCAGTTAGTGCTGATGATAACACCTAGCGCTTGTGCGTGCTCTCAAGAACTTGAGCATTTCCACAATCATCAAGGTTTTACCAACATCCGTGTCAAGGGTCCGGTAACACAACTCACTACCATGATGAATGGTGATGGAGGATGCAAATGCAAAGGAAGATAACACCTTCTCAGATTTCACCTTAACAAGGCCAAGGGGACGAAATCTGGATAATCGACCGAGAGACATTTAGCACTCCGCCTCTAATGTTCTCCTTGATGTGCTAGTGTGTTCCCATCCCATGGTTTGATATCTAGAACATCAAGTAAAAGGTCGGACTTCGGAACACAAATATCATAAGGCACAACTAGGGAGTAAATCCTACGAAGTCCTTATGGGA